>NC_060213.1:70247500-70387500 GCF_021130785.1 Homalodisca vitripennis
CTGTGATTGAAAGAAAATAGTACGTACATATTCAATGCAAACACAAAAGTTTCTCGAATAAACTTGTTTTAAGATGGCGACCGTTCGTATACGAACAAAAGTATTTGCTCGCCGACAGCATAGTAAATGTTAAATTTTTAAGTTTATATAAATATTGAATTTATACAATTGTGGCAAGGCTATGAGAGTTTGGACGATACAAATGTATAAGTGGAATTATTCTACATCAAATAAGGTCACAAACAAATAAGGGAAAGTATATAATTGATTAAAAACCTCTTCAACGTTTTTTTCCAAATTGGTGTCAGAACATAGTTTTAAGATATATAAGCATAACTTGCTAACTATATCTAGAGCCATTGTAATTAATTCTCTCTTTTTACTTTGGTCCAAAATGATTTAATTCTCCTCCTCAGTGTATTAAAAACCAAAATACTTTAAAATATTTGTAACTATTTTAAAGAACCACTTGCCGGTAGAGCTGTCTATATGATACAGGAACCCTTGGATAGACCCCGATATGAGGTAGCAGGTTTAATCGCTTCTTAGGTTCTTTATTATTATTGTTATTGTTTTAGATTTTTCTAAAACTTTTTTGTTTTACGATATAAATGATTATGTTATTTTAGGTTTTAGGTATTTTAAATTTAATAGTCTTGACCCTTTGAGTGTCACGGGTATTTTCCTGAAGGCATATGCATAAAGTGCCACCCTGTTTTTCGCATATATGTAAGCTTTTGGGAAAAAAAGCTGTTGTAAAATAACTACCAAACAGATATCCATAATTTTGTTGCTTTTTTTCTTAATAAATGCAGAATATGATTTATATAGTTACAAATAAAATGTAATTTATGAAAATATAAACATTTCTGTATTTACTTTTGTATAAAAAGTTAAGTTTCGACCTAATTTGAGTGTATACGGTATTTTTAAGATTTTTTCTTTATACCACGATAAAGGCCATATAATTCTATATAAAACCCATGTGTAACATCTTATTCTAGAATTTTTAAAACATGGCATTATATGTAGTAACAAAATGCTGCCCGGTACCGAGATTTTACAAACTGTACTTAATTTGTCAGAGTTTAGAAAATTACTTAGTATTGATGTAGTTTTCTCAATAAATGTAATAAAACATCAATATAACACAAATAAATATGATTAGTAAATGTAGAAATAAATACTTGCTAACATATTTACATAAAAGTTTACATTTACTAAATAATAACCCTAATAATATTTACACTGAAAATTCACGTTTTTCGCTTGGACAAAACTGAAATCACTACATTACTTTTGTAAAGAAATACAGAAAAATACTGTATAAGTTACTATTTTATTTTTTATTTACTCAAATGCTTGGTTATCGGCACATTAACAACAAGAAGTGATAGGCCGTTAAGCAACGCGATACTCGTCCGCTACGTCGCGTGACTGGTAGACAGAATCATCGCACAGGTACTTCGGTATTATCACAGCCCACTATTTTTGGACGAGTTTTCCTTATCAGAGATCAAAATAAACTTCATTATACGTTCCTTCTTCCATAATGAATCGAAAAATACTCGATGAGTCATACTTCCTATTTCCAAATCGTCTCCAAATAGACACACGAATGACATTTTCGAATAATGAAACGTTGTTCTTATAGTTTTTGATTTCATTCATTGTCTTAATAACTTGTAAATTCAAAAATAGGTTAAATAAAGTCAGTTGTTTTTAATACTGTAATTTATTTTGTCCCCGATAAGTAAAACTCGTCCAAAAATAGTGGCTTCTTGATAAGTACCCAAACAACATAAGTTTCACAGGTAAAATAGTACAGAAACAACATAAAACTCGTATTTATTGATAGTTTGGAACCTATTTAATACAGCAGTCTGGTTATTTGGCCAAAATAATCTTGTACCATATAAAATATTACGAAATACGAAACGTCGAAATGGGCGACGCTGGCACTTAATGCACTTTTCGTACCGTCAAAAGTAGCGACGCTGTGGCACTCAAAGGGGTACGTTAGTTATTATTAAATTTTAACATGTTATTGGCTGATATATATTGACTTACAACACGTAATGTTTAAATGTGTAAATAAAGATTCAATTCAATAATCACTCTATGAACGAATTTGTAAGCTGAATCCTAATAATTAAAGATTAAAATACTTATGCCATATTTAATGAGCCAAAACAAGATAGTATCGCAGGACCGAAAGTGGCAATAGAGTTATAGTACAGTCGGTCAGACTGCCTTTGGAAGCATAGGAACCTATGTAACAACTTTCAAGGACCTTCTATCAAAAATCATTGTACGCACTGAAGGACTAGTATTTTTCCTTTTTACTCCAAAATCAATAGACATCTACGACACTGCTTTCTATAGCGATATATTCAACAAGTAGGCAAACGAGCAGACGAACGGAAATTATTTTCACCTAGTTTTAAATTGGATTAAATTATTAAAAAATATCGTAAATAACTGAAAAAAGGAGATAATATACTCTGTAAATATTTTTACTGCAGTTAAAAAAATAGTGTATATTGGTGGGGTGTGTGTTCGTGTAATAATAATAATCTAAATAAAAAAATCATTGCAACCTCAGAGCACGAGAAATTTTGACTAAAATATACAAATATTATACAGTGCTTCTATTACAGTGTTGTTCTCTGCCACTCTGGTACATTCTACAGACGTCCGCTCACTGTGTTATGGAGTCTGTCCTATGAGACGACATCCTAGTTCTGTAAGTACAAATTTCCTATATTCACGAATTTTATAAATATCAAATTATTTAGTTACATAATGCCTATTGAGCCCATGAAGTTACTCTTAGGTTATATAATTAACAATAATAGTGTCAATAACGATGTATTCTGTGCATGAGTCTTTCATTATCTTCACTTTGGAGTGAGTCTTTTGAACTATACAATAAATTGTCGTCAGACAATTTGGTAGTACTTCATTCATGATAAATTATTTGACTTAAGTAAGTAAAGCAGAAAGGTTTCGTATATAAACCGAATCAATATGTCGTTTTTAGATCATGTAATAATAATCTAAATACAACTTACCCACCAGTTGGAATTCTTTGGCGTATCCATGCTGGTGTTTCGGAGGGGGGTCTTCTCTTGGGTGTCTGAGCATGGTGAACATTGAAAGCAAGAGTCTACCTTTGGTTGCTCATCCCTGCTAGTATTTTGTTATATTGTTTATTTTTGTTCTATATTGTTTTGTCATTTCATTGTTAAATTTTCATAGTTTATACCGTCAGCACACACCTATAGCATGTAATTATAGCACTTATAGTATTAGTATTAGCATGTGGTTGTTTTGTTGATTTTTGTCTTGTTGTATATTGCTTGACCCATGCACTAGGGTTAGCACACGCTTAGCATGAAGCATTTAGTTATTATCTTGTTACCTTGTTTTCAATTTGTCTTTGATGCACAAGTTGCATATACTTAGCATGTACATTATTATGTAATCATCTTGTTGACCATTGTTATCTCTTTTTGTATCTTGTCTTTGATGTTCTACTTTATTAACTTTAAATTTATACCATATTCAATTGTTCTGTAAGCATGGCTAGTCCAGTAGTACTAATATCGCATGTAAGTGGCTATGCATGAAAAGTGTATTATCAATATTTCGGACACTATGTTGTAAACATTTTTGTAAAATGGCGATTGCCGTATGTATTAATAAATAAATAAATAAATAAACTTACCAAGTCAAAGTACTCGTACTTCACACAATTAAAGGAATTTATCTAATTCTAATATTAACAATCTAATTGTTTTATATTCACAATGAAAATTGTTTTTTTTTTGTTTTTTAAAGTTACTATTGAATCAGTTATACGTAACTATAAAGCAGAAAACTTTGTGGAATGAATTATGTTCCTACGAGGTATGAAGTAGTGCTCAAACCTGTGTAGAGTGTCTTTGTAGGGTATCGTAACATGTGAAAGTAACGCAGAAATATCCACTGCGCGTTCGCTCGCATTGTAGATCAGAACATCAATTTACCTTTTTTCCAATGCCACACTATTAAGGCCGCATCCCCTTCGAAATTGCTAAAAATGATTTTTCCACTGAGACCACCATTAGGTTGGAAATCAAATGGTTCCGGTGACAGTAAATAAAGGCTAAATGCATTATTAGCAACCTTTTTGGCATGGTTTGCTAACTTATCTTCCTTAGTTTTTTCCATTACGACATAAATGGGCATGTTAATTTTTACTTGATAAATTTAAGAATATGCACACTTTTATGAGTCAACACTCTTCAACATTTGGACAATATCGCTGCCACCATGTTTTGTCGTCGTTGTCAACCTACTATTGGAGTTACTACAAGACACAAACAAGTTTACTCAACAGAACATAACATACCCTATTACCAGTATCAATACTTTATCACAACGGACAGCTGTTCCTTAAATATTATACGAACTCTGTCTACCGAACAAATTAAATAGAAGTAGTCAACAAATTTATATTATATTCAATCGGTTGACACCTTATTGAAACATTCACACATCTTATGATTTACAACGTAAAAATATTCATTCAGACACGTCACACTGAATTTAGAGCCAGGAATAAAATATCCCAGCGGCTCATCATGAGTTCATCAATAGAGAAAAACGCATTGGAGACCAAAAAGTTTTAATGAGTTTTAAATTAATATTTGTACGCGTTTATGAGATATTTGTACTTTTATAAATGCGTTCTCTATTCATTACATGAGATTATAAAACAATTTTAAAATATACCCGTTTTTGGAAAAGACATAAAAGAAAGCTTGAGCGAAAAATGACCTACACTCTGAAATAAATCTTACTTAAAATTAAAAATAAAATTATTTCACTAGGTTTAAACTGCTTATCTCTTCAAATTACTCTGAACAGGTTAGAGACTGAAACCTACTTTGAAAATATACTTAACTAAAGATAAGATTTTAATAAATAATAATGATTTTTATTTAGGTAATAATTAGCCGTAAATGTGTTGAACGAAACCTGTTATGATTCATAAAAGTACTAATATTTCAGAAAGTATAAATATATAAAATAATTGATTGAATTATCGTTTTCAGTTAAAAAAATCGTCATATACCATTACACCAACTTTACATAAAAAGATACATACATCCCATATTGCATACCCAAGATGGTGGTCAATAATATGAACTTAATTAAATTTAAGTACATGCTACTCAGTAATGATCAGTAGTATCAGAAGTCGATGTTTAAAGAAATAAGGGAAAATGCAGGGGAAGGGCCATTTAAAACTCGCCCTGTATATGTTTGCCTTTATAACATAAGATTTGGCTAGTAAAATTCTTTAAGTTGATTTTTAACGTACAATGATTTCAGGTAGAAGGAATGTGGTGGACAGTTCTAGCAACGGAAACAACCACTGGGCAATGCGGGCTGTACAGTAAGTGTCCAGCAACAATCTTAAGACGAAGCCCTTTGAACGAGAACATTATTTCATAAGAAGAGTAATAAAAGAGAAAGTTGTAAAAACAGTCTGAACTGTTAAGAAAGTAGTAAATTTGTAGAAAGAGAGAAAAGCCATGCAGTCTTAAAATTTAAAAAAGGCGAATCAATTTTATTATAAAATTGGCTGAAGTAAAATTACCAAATTTAATTCCAAATTTACATTGATGAACCTCCAATACAATAATACTCGTACATTTTTCAAACATTTTAAGCGGTGTCTTATTTTCAAGATGTGAATAATAACGCAGCTATATCCTCTTTAGTTTTTCAGATAAAGTTTATATTTTTTTAATTTTTACATCTTTATAAAACGTACAAAAACTAAAGTATAATAGTTTCACTACCTGAAAATAAGGGGTGGATGCGAACTGCAACATTTTCGTTTTGAAATATAATAGAGTTTATCGGAACTACAATCGACTTTCACTATAGTAACGTAATAAACTATTAAATAGTAAATATGTGGGCGTGCTGTGTTGTTGCAATATGAAATCGTTTGGAGCCTTGATGCAAGAAATGTTTTGTTTTTTTAGGTAAAAATAAGTTAAAAATAGTCTATAATACCGTAATAAATAGGCGTCTATTGTAAGTAAACAATGTTTAGTCCATTTGACAACCTGGATTAATTAAAATCAATCTCAAGATTGTTAACCAGTTGTCTCTGCCCACAGACAACCAGTGTCCTTGCAAATGTATTGGGTTCAAGTACACTTCCTGTGTACCAGCACCTTACATTCATCAATACAACTTGACGATGGTGGGTTATGATACAAGGTAAGTCATTAAACAATGCCAGATCCAGACGTAAGTTATTAAACAATGCCAGATCCAGACGGTAAGTTATTAAACAATGCCAGATCCAGACGGTAAGTCATTAAACAATGCCAGATCCAGACGTAAGTCATTCAACAATGCCAGATATAGACTTTAATTCTATATCTAGTAGATATCATGTTTAATATTATATGTCCACAGTTTTACATACAACGTCAAACATAAGAATTAAAAGAGATATAACTTAAGTACAATTTTCAGTTCCATACCTAGATAAATTTATCACACCTCATGAATTTTTAAGGTAAAAATAAAGATTAAAACCAACGTTTACATGATTGAAGACATTTATGATTTAAAGCGATGTATAAAAACACCAAATAACATGTTATTAGTCCAATATTACTGCACATTATATTTACTAAAACACATTAGTAATATATTTTACAAAAAACACCAGTCTTTTGACATTTGATTTTAACATTAACTAGTATTGTGACAGCCCATGGTGGAAGTTACATTAAATACTAATAGTAAAATAATTTTGAAAGTGACTTGTTTTTTTGGCATTTTTTGTCCTTGAGTGATAAAAAAACATATCTAAAATTACTATCTTGAATGAGGCACTGATCTGTCGGATTCTATTAGTATAAGTAGCAACCGTAATATTCCTGCTTAAAAGAGGAATGGTGAACTAAATTTGATGGTGACAAAAATGAGACAGAAAAATGGTTTCTGTAATGCTCATAGTAAGACAGAAAACATTGAAAATGTTCACAGTATGTCAGATGTTATGGTTGCAGCTAACAAAGGACTGATTTTATTTCTGGGCTATATGAGGACCATTAAATGGGTAGCGTAAGAATAACTCTAAGATAAGTTATATATATCCATATTTGCTAAGATAAGCAAATACGGAATAGTATTTCACACACTTATAAGTAGTATATTACTATTAATGTAGTCCTGTAGTCGAAATAAGATTCATGTGTACAAGTTACTATTTAAAGTTTCCAATATCCACAGGGACTGTTGCTATGATGAGGAGCCCACACTTGTAAAACTCGTAGATGTAAACTCACCTTATTTGGTTGTCACCCAAACAAATTTACAAAGTAAGTACTGCTTTCTACAAATTTTATTTGCTAAGCCTGTTAAGGTCGAGGCTATAGTGCTTATCGTAGAACATTATATAGTTTTTGTATTATACAGGTATTATATACAGTTTTAACATTATTAGGCTAGCAGTGAAACACAGTTTACCACTCATGTTATTGTATATTATTATGAATTGTGATAGCCAACATTGAATATTACTTTGAAATAATATTAGAAACGTATGGTTTAACTTTAATGATATATTTTAAATTATAAGACATTAATATCTAGCAATATCACTTTTAGTTTGTGTTTATTTATATTTCAATGTAAAACGTATGGTTAAGTACTTATTTAAAAACTCTTCAGTTATTTTCAGTTAGTTGATCAACGGTAAGGGAGGAGAATAAGCCTGGGAATGATCCATAGACAAACCTATAATACACAACTGTTATGACAGAACAGTGTGAGGAATATATTAGTTCAGTCGTTTACACACGTCTGGCTCACATTAAACTTTAAATTTTCAAAAAACTGGAAAATAGGCGTAAAACTGAGTGAGAGAATAAAAACATTAACGATAACATGATGATACAGTAAAGTCTAGTTTATCCGAATTTCATTCATCCGGAAGTCCAGTTTTTTTAATAATCATTTTGGTTGACTTTCCAATGTAACAATGCCATTTTTTTAATGTTAGCATGAAAGCGATGAAAGCAAAACAAACAAATTAAGTAACATTTGTAATATTATTATGGTGTTTTTCATTATATACTTTAATTTAAACATATTTTTAATCACCTAAAATATGGAGATTAACACTTCTAAAATATGCAATACTAACATAAACTTAAATTGCTAGAACCAAGGACACACTCGAACAAAGCATATGGAGGGAAGTAAACATATACCATAAAACATAGTGGGGTTGTATAGGGCTACTACCTATCATATATTGGTCGTACTAACACACACTTTGAGTGTTTAGAGCACAGCATTCTTGGTTTAAAGTACTTTAATGTAGCGGTGTCATATGGCACTGTCATCTTCGAAGAGACTTCACAAAAAATGTACAGCCATATAAATGTCTTTGTAAAAACGTGGACTTGATTTATTTACAATAAGGTTTAATTTTATACTTATATCACTTTAACAACCATCTAGAAACTTGAAAAGTGATCAAAAATAAGTAGGCATAACATAGATAGAGGGAATTTCTTTATTGCAGGAGACAATAACAAGTGTTTATTTATTAACGGCAAGCAGCCAGCTTATACATAATTATACTAATAACATATGGCTCAAGACTTAGACAATACTAACTTGATCTAGTAATTATTGATCAGAAAACAAAACCAGTGCGTGGCAAAATATACTAAATGACGGAAAACAGAGTGAAATATGCATAAAGATATATAACAAAAACCTTTCAACAAGATATTAACAATAATTATAAATATAATAATGCTTTGGTAAATAGACTATAAAGGTTATAACATCATAAAATCTATATAAAGCTATAATGATAATAAATCAACAAATCATTAACCACATAATAATAACAGTAGAGAAAAAATAAACTATATATATAAAGAAAAACGTTAAATATATACATATTCCAAATGTCAACTGATCATTTTAATAGAACACAATTTTCCTCACTCAAACAATAATTGTACAGTCTTTCCACTCAACCACTTGCCAATTTACCAATCCTAGTCCCTAGCTCCTGTACCAGTAAGCTATTGTGTGGTCTCCCTCTTATGAACTAGCCGGTTTTATAAAATGCCTGAAATGCTAAAGAGTTTTTACCACTCTTGGGGAATTTTGATAGATTAAGATAATATGTTGTGAGGTCAAGTAGGGATAACTGTTGTTTAGAATTACTTGACCATGTATGTAAATTGTCAACCTTGATTTAACTCGCAAAATAATCGACATGCATTTTTTACAAATTCAAATGACCACCATCTTGAAACGTTTTATTGTTTAAGACTGGCTAAATAACTCATCGAAACAATATAAAAATACTTCCTGTGCAAAGTTTCACTTTTACCCCACAGATTTCGCACGAACTCGTCCCATCAACAACATCCTACATATATGTATATACAACATACTAAGTTATAATATTAACTGTTATTTAGTTATTTGTGTTCAGTGTTGGAATTGTTATTGCATTAATATATTGCCATAATATGTTTAGAACCGAAACTATTTACTCAAATACAACCGTATGTATTATTGGTACGTTTACTGTTTTTTAATTTATTTTAGTATTTCATATTGTATTAGGTTGACTAAGTGATTAAATATGGGTTAATTCCAATACACATTTTTTGCAGTTTTTTAGCATATTAACTGACGAGCTTTATTAATTGCAATATATTGCAAATTTTAACTTTAGAAGAGTTTTATTGCATATTTACACTGTTTCCCCTCTGTAAACAGTTATTATATAATAAGACACATTGCTCAATAATGTCAATGTATTTTGTAGTTACTCGATTTCCTTTAATAAATAAATCATTCTTGTCAATAAATAGAATTAAAATCGTATGAGGTGTAATCGAGAACTTGCTGAGATATCGATCAGTTCCAGCTCACCCGTCTGACTCTTGTTACTTTTAATAACCAATGATATATAAACATATGAAAACTCCTGTACATAGACACATGAAATAATACTGAAATAAATGATACATTATTGTTCCAGCTGGTGAAAGTATCACTGTTGCTGTCTTGGATACAGATGACGCAAGAACATTTTTGCTGTGTTACGTTTGTGACCTGAAAACAAGTGAGTTATAATAAAGTAGCAACAAAATATTATGTGATTTAGTTCAAGCTAAGAAAAAAACAGTCAGAGGCCAACCTAAGTTATTACAAAACGATGAGCAAAGAATGAAAAATATAGTGAGAGTCCATGTTAGAAGTTCGTTTTTAATTTTGATTATTACAGTACTCCCTAGCACACAGGAACTGAACGATCCTGCCATGTTTCATTTACCACTTGATCTAAATATATTGTCTTAATAAGAGCATACCAATTAGACGATTTGATTTAGATAAATTTCCTATACCCAGTCAATTATTTCGATTGCTCTTCACTCATTGTCATAAAGTGTAAGTAGTTTCTTAAAAAAGAGTATTCCAGCACAGATGTAATGTAAAACAAGTACGTGGTTTATATTAAATAACAATAAGAATTACTACGGGAATGTAGTAATTCTTATTATTAGTAATGGACATATTATTTATTAGTAATTACTTATAATAAATTTATTTATTATACTAATAATTATTATTAGTAATGACTAATAGTTGACCCTAACATCAATCGATAACATCAATAATAGTATCTGTAAGGGACATGAATTAACATTAATCGTATTAGTCAAGGAACCAAGAGATAATTTGCTCTGTATACCCAAACAACCTGGTTTTTACTAAAATATACAAAGTAAATTTTTCTATGAAGGAAATTAATAATAAATTACGCTAGTTTTGTGGTGGTCCAAATAGGGGAGGATGGTCTAGGAAGTGTTAAACTAAAATCTTTTCGTGCATAGTATTTTTCCAAATCGATACGAGTACACTTAAAACTAACCACCTGGAACTTAATTACGTTTATGTCACAGCCCGACAACTAGATATGGAAAGTAACTACTTGAACGGTCTACATTTTATGGTTAGACGACGCTGATTTAAAATTTCTTGCGTGTCTGACTAGAATATTATACTTTGACCTTTATATGATAACTTCCATGGGGCTATGCTCGGTATAAAAACCAAGAAGTGATGAATAGTTTAAAATATGTCATAGTAGGACATATCTCGATTATAATTGTTTATATAGTCGATAGAGACAGCCAACGACTTAAAAAGTAATCAAAAATCAGTTTAAAGGTGACAAAGTGTGAACGAGAATTTTTTCGGTGACTGCATTAAACGTTTCTTTATTATTTAAAACTGAACCAAAGTGCCATCTTATTGTAGTATAGGGGTTGAGGACCAATTTCCATTATATAAATAACCTCAGAACTCGATTTTTCTTGAAATCGACGGAGAAATTTTGCCTTAGAAACTAATTTACTATTAACTTTTGTTGGAGGTCGAATTATGAGGGTATAAAAAGAAAAGAAACCTATAAAATAATAATACTTTGTTGAGATACATTGTTTTAACATGGCCCACTTAAAACCAACCGCAAAACAAAAAATAAATTTTAACTTACAGTCAACTTCATGGAGACCCGTAATGTGGCAACTTTGAGATTCTTTATTTAGTTGCCTGACGGTTTAGCTTCATCACAGACCTCGCAGAGGGTTCTTGCAAAATTAAAAATGCATAACTCATTTCATCTGGAGATGTCTTGAGTATAGAAACACAGACAGATAGTCAGATAGGACATAACGTTTTATACCCGGGAGGCAAAAAAGAATTACGTCATCCTATAGAACGATAGGCTTCAACGACACTTAAACAAATTCAATTGTTGGCAATTTACTCATAGAACTCATTCTTGTTTCTGTAGAAATGAGGCCACGACAAATTTTAAGTCTACAGATGAAATCGAGATATCTTGTTACATTATGCATTTAAATTTTTGTTCATTAAGTATGTTGTAATAGCAATGTTCAAAATAATATAAGTTCTCGTGAGGATAATGTAACGTAATAGTGCCCCGAAATTGAATACTTACATCTTGATTACTTCCCACTCTGTATTTTTATTTTACCATACGAATAAAAATCTCACATGTTACAATCTCATATGCCTTAAACTGGCTTTATTTTAAAATATATTTATTTTGATATTTTCTCGTTGCCATCATGGATAATCATATGATCTATGTAAAAATATTAGCTAACACTCAGCCAAATCTCATGGAGGGATGTGCATAATCTTAAAACTCAGTATTCCAATTATAGAAATGAGGCTTTAATGCTTATTTATTCATGTATATGGCAGTCAATTCATAATTTTAACCCTTTAGATACACTGGCATTTTGACCTCCACCAAAAATAACGTGGCTGACTAACGTTTTACTTTTTTAGGAAATATTTCCCTATCGTTTCCAAGAAAACCTGTGTCTTATGCAATATATATTGAGGCCATATATTCTTAAGATGAAATAATAATAATAAAACGTTTTGAAGTGTCAGGAGTTACCAGTTAATATTTAGTAACTTTACTTAGACTTTTCGCATTTGTCGACAGAAACAGCAGCTTCATTGCAAATTTTGAACCTCCTATAAAGATGTAGAAGTTGCAATATTATAAAACAAAATTCTTAGACGAGTTGCTGTCTCATTATATATGGTACATTTTATATAGATTAATTTTGTTGATAAATTTACATTACAACTAAAAGTACATCTGCTAATATTGTTTTTTTTTAGCATAACAAGTTGCTTCCACTATTTAGTTTTAAAAATAGGCAGTCCCCTGTTGAACGTGCATAGTCTGACTATGAAGCATAACACAATTGTATACATTAAGTGTCTATAAATTTAGTTAGTTTTAGAATGTATAAGCATAATACATTTGTTAATCACGATGTCTGTTTCAGAAAGAGGAGATCCAGTTGTATTTGTTCTTAGTAGGGACATAAAAGGGCTGTGCCCAGAAACTATAAAGAGAATTTTCTCTACGTTAATAGCTAACAACATCAACCCGAATTGTCTTAAACCAATAAGCAGAAGGAACTGTCCTATATATGTGGGTTAAAATGCATGCGAAATAAAAATGTTGCAAGAAACAGGTTTATGTTTAATTTACCTTCAGTGCTGTATATATGCTATATAATATTTACTGCATTGCAAAATTGCGAAACTAGTACAGTGCCACTCTGCACGGTAACATAATGGATGGAAAATAATATTTATTGCCACCATTGATCCTTTACAGAGTCAATGTGTAGTGTTGGGTGAATAGACAGCCTTATACTGTGGACATGACTAGTTGCAAATTAAGAGTCTTGAAATTATTATAAATATGATAAGGAAAAAAAAGGAATGTGAATAGTTGTAGTCAATTTACGAACAATTTAGTTCAAAAATTAGAAAATGTGGTTTTGAAAATTTAAGGTTGAAAATATTACAAACCGAGAGTTGAAACCACTGTTCTTATAAAAAACATTACAGTGCAGTGAAAGAACCTCAAAATGAACAAAGATATTTTACGAACATTTCACAGTTCTAAGTTGTTATAGTTAGGTTTTCAGTCATTTAAGTTCATTTCTGGTGAAGAACACGCCAGAAACTGTACATTAAAATGTGACCAATTTTCAAAACTCCAGTATTAGTCGTTGGATTTCAATTATACCTTTTGAAATGTGTAAATTTAAACTATTCTCTATCTATGTAAATAACATAAAAAATATGGCTGAAATTCATAATGCACCTTTACGAAAATTTAATATAAAAATGTTACTATTGCGAAGGCAAGTTAGATGGCAAACAAGACTAGAGTGAGGTTAAGTGGAGCCCCAAGGTCAAAATAAATTTTTTAAAAGCCCCTATTTTAGCCTAATCTTCCCCTTCATTGGGATGAGGGTTCCATGATGTAAATTTAAAATGTAAATTTTAACCCAGGGTAGGTTTTGAGCGCATTTTGAGGAAGAGTTTGGAGTCCTAGGTTTAAAACCATTTTGATAATCAATTTCACTAGACGCTTTTTAGTTTTAGAAATTTTAGTCATAAAATTGGTTTCCGTCCATTTAAGCGATGTATTTTATAACAAAGTCTTTGGATCTAGACATGATACTGTTTTAGAAACCACCTCTATAACCTCTCAGAGAATGTCGGTCATAAATATCAGATTCCGCAATAGTTTAGAACTTGGAATTCGCAGATGCTAGAGTAAGGTAACATCTGCACACAGCAAGCTACAAATTACCAAACGCATAACAGGCTAGGAGCTTTTTGAGGGTGAGAGCTGCTACGAGTACTGTACATTCTCATGGGCTGTAATCAGCCCGATACCGGGATCTGCCAAAGGCTGGGAGATGTAAGAAATATGAAATAATGAAATTTATTCCTTTAAAAGTATACATACAAAAACAATTTAATCATAGGAATATAAGTTGACCACAGTATCCAGTAATTGTGGCCAACGATAATAAATTTTAGAAAATTACAATATAAACAATTAATTTGCGAGTCCAGCAACAAATTAAAAACTCGCACTCCGTGGCGCCTGTGCTAAATTGAGGAACTACAGATTATAATATTACATTATATGAAAAAATAAAAATTACAAATTTATTACTTTAATAACTGATATAGGTCTACATGCTTGAACCGTACATTATAAGACTCATTCCAAAGTAAATATAAAAACAACTTGAGTGAGCAGATAGTAGATTTAGAATATACATAGATGTAATTAATTATACAAGAGTAGCATTTAGAAAAGACACGTCATCATAAGAAAATAGCCAATATTTTATTTGATTTAAAAAAGATTTTGAGTTGGAACATGATTTAATATGAGGTGGCAATTGATTAAAATACTTAGGAGCAATATACTGAAAAGACTGTTTAAGATTTTTTGACTTTAGGTAATCTAAATATTCGTTGTAAATTACTTCTTGTTTGGTAAGACAGGTTTTCTGTACCAGTGTTGCCACTTCTAATATAAAAGAGTTTTAAAACTTTGTAAACAAACAAATGGTTAATGGTTAATATTTTTAGATGACAAAACAAAGGGGAGCTCTCTCTTTTGTGACAGTTGAGTATTTAAGAGACATTCTCTGAGAGGTTATAGAGGTGGTTTCTAAAACAGTATCATGTCTAGATCCAAAGACTTTGTTATAAAATACATCGCTTAAATGGACGGAAACCAATTTTACGACTAAACTTTATAAAACTATAAAGCGTCTAGTGAAATTGATTGTTCTTATAATATGATTTTGAGATACGGTGAGTTTTTCCACATAGTATTTAAAGGTTCTCTCCCAGCATTGCACACCATATTGTAACCTGGAATCAATTAAAGCAAAGTAAAGAATTCGTAATATACTGGGTTCACAGAAATTCTTCAAATAATAAAAAGTTCTGATTGAAAATTTGATTTTCTTATGTAATAATGAAATGTGGTTTTTTGCCAATTTAAATTTTCGTCTAAGTTAATACCCAAGTACTTAAAGCTAGTATTTTTTTCTATCACTTCATATTTGCCATCTATCGACAAACAGTTCAAATTGTGCAGAGTTAACCCTGCAGGAAATTCAAAACTATTAACTAAACTAACATTTACATATCTTGTTTTCTTAATATTAATTACCAGTTTGTTCACACAACACCATGACCTTAACAGTTATAAATCTTATTTATATTCACCCTGTACCGTTTTACTGGCACATAAGGGGTTAGCTTTGAAATTTAAATTTTTGTGAAGGTTCAAAAAGGGAAACGAAAATCTTCTAAAATAAATAAAGTTCAAAATAAAATACTTCTTCTTGAAAATAATTACTGGATTTAAAATACAAATAAAAATTTCTTGATGACTTTTAAGCTCAAACTTGTAATATATTAGTCACTCAAAAAATGTACAACGTTCTTACAGCTTGTCTTTTATTAAATTTTTAAAATTCAAAACTTTCACACTCTAATCTGATCTGGAAATTCTTCACTTTAATTTATCTTCAAAATTCAGTTTTATTTTGTTACTAATTTTCTTTACTTTACTTTAAATATTACTTCTTTTCAGTGTTAAAGAAATAAAGGATTCTTCAATGTTAGAGAATTAAAATTGCTGAAAGCATCTGTAACAACCACAAACTCTTTTAGTATTTTTACATAAAATTTTAAATACATGTGCTCACTGCACCAACAAGTTTTATATTTCACAGATCAAAAGGAGAAGTTCCTAAATTTTCATTAAATTTAATTTTTACAATATTTATTTCCCGAAAATAATTCAAAATAATTAAGAATGAATATTGAGTCCATCCAGTTAAAAAGTTCACTTACCCACAGGTTCGATGACGATTAGCAAGAACAACTCTAAGCACTTTCAAAGACTTTACTCGTTACTACTACTACCGATCAACTGAGACGGGAGGTACGGCACGTCTACCTCACCCCACCTCTCAATTTCGTTATCAAACACTCCCATCTGCGATACGCGCCTCGCTTATAGAAGCCTCTTTTGTACTGTCCAGTCCTTATCATTCTTCTGGGCCTACTCCTTCCACCGGTAATCCAGTTACCCCAGAATTATTATTTAATCAATCGGTACAACCCAGATATCATAAATATTTTTCTCTGAATAAAAAAAACAATGTTATCTGCAAAAGCACTGTTTTGACCTTGAAAGGGTAATTCAAGTAAATCGTTTATAAAAACTAAAAATAGGGTAACCGATAGCACCGATCCTTGTGGCACACCAGCTTCGACAGTTAGTGGTGCGCTAAATTGATCTGCAATTTTGACTTTTTGGACTCTAATACTTATAAAACTATTAAACCAATTGAGTGCAGTTCCCCGTACTCCAGCTGCTTCCAATTTATATAGCAGGATATTATCATTGACAAGATCAAAAGCTGTTTTGAAGTCAATAAAGAGACCCGTTACTTTTTTGTTCGTGTTGAAATTATTGTAAATATTTTCTGTAACCGATAATAACGCACCTTCTGTTCCCATTCCTTTTCTAAAACCATATTGAGACGGGCTGAAAAACGTTATGCTGTCTAAATACTTTACGAGTCTGGTCCTCATTATTTTCTCAAATATTTTAGAGAATATGGATAGTAGAACGATTGGTCTTATATTTTAATGGAAAATAAATTTTCTATACTTCCACATTAAATTTATTTAAATGGAAGTGAGTAGGTTTTAAATTAATGTGGAAGTATAAAAAATGTCTTTTCCATTGAAACCAACTCACTTCCATTTAAATAAATTTAATGTGGAAGTATAAAAAATGTCTTTTCTATTAAAACCTACTCACTTCCACCAAGAATAAAAAGGAGAAAATGGTCTTATATTGTCAATTTTAATAGATGAATTATTTTTAAATATTGGAACAACAGTACTAATTTTAAGTTCATCAGGAAAAACGCCGTTCTGAAAGCTTAGATTTATAATATCAACCAAAACTGGAGCAATCGTTCCCGCTGTATTTTTACGAGGTTTACGGAAATGCCATCAAATACAGTAGTTTTTTTGTTTTTTGATCATAACTTCATTTATATTAGTTGGCGCTATGAAAAGAGAGTGGTGACGTTGTAGGTAATGCCCCCGATGGTAGGCTGATAGTGGCGGCAGTGCGGGCGGACCGGTACTGATTCGACCTTGGACTGCGATAAGGTGATCATTGATATTATAAAAAAAAATGAAATAATGATTTATTCCAGCATTTTTTTACAATAAAAAGAACAAAAACTCTTTCTACGGAATAAGAACTGGCCACGTTTACAAGTATTGTGGCCAGATTGACAAAAAAAAAAATAAAAAATAAAAATAAAAAAAACAACATAAAAGCTAGAGTCCAGATTTTCAATTGAATGACACAGAGCCGCGTACTGTGACGTCTGTTCTTTGTATCACACAACAAACACATTAAATTATACAACCGAAATTACACTGTTATATTTAATAAAGCAATACAATTAATAATAAAAAATATCAAAACTATTTTAACAATAATAAAGTTTTAACTTTTATTGTTCTAAATTACAATAATTAAAAATAATTACAAATTACTTAAAGAAAACAACCATATTTTTACCTTACTGCTAAAAGTTCTTAGACCTACCGATTCTTTTATTGACAAGGGTAGCTTATTAAAAAACGTAGGGCCGCTATGACGAAATGAACATTTAAACGACGACATTTATCAGCCACATGTTTAGGATTGTTGACAATCTCACCATTGCACAACTCCACTTTATCTACATTTTTCCCTATTGCTGAACCTAATACGTTATTTATTACTTTCCAATATTGTGAAGAATTGCCATTACAGTTGTTAATATTATTAGTGAAATATACATTTTTTGTTGAATCGATTTCCCCTTTTAATTTATTACAGAATAAATTGAAATATAATTTGAAGGATTGGTCGTATTGGCGCTGTTTATAAATTATGTATAGTTTTTCCATTTTTTTCATTTTGAACAGTAAATTTGCATTTAACCATGGTCTAAAAGTTTTAGCTTTAGTTAGCTTGTTTTGCGTCTGAATTAATTTACAATTATTCAGAGATTCTGCCAGAGTCTTATGGAACAACTCATAATGTATGTTTGCATCGTTTGACGACAAACAAGCACTCCAGTCTGCTTCTTTCAAGCTATCCGCAGCCATACTTAAATCATATACAAAGTTATCTGGCATTTATTTACTTATTACCAGCCTGTTAAACTTAGAACTGCTGCTTAAGTTTAAACCCAACAAGCAGTGGTCAGTGAGACTTATGTCAAAAATTACACTTTTAGAGGAATTTATATCTGCATGTCGAACAAAAATGTGGTCAATAATTGAATTTGTGTTTTCAGTAATTCTTGTTGGGTTATTAATGAGTGAAATGAAGGCATTATATTTTAGTAGACTAATATAGTTATGTACATCTTGGCGGCTACTTGATAAGTCCAAATTTATATTTATATCTCCTACGTCAATAATGCTGCTGGTTAAATTTTGCAATTTATTAGAGAGTTCGCTAGTAAAGTTATTTTCTGAATAACTATGCAGTCTATATAGACATAGTAGTTTAAATATGAGTGTTCAATAGTTATATTTAGCAATAAGCAATCAGCAGTTTCCATATCTAATTTAACTTGCGATTTATATTTTGGTCCAAAAAGCACAAAATGCCCCCAGCTCTATAGCTGTTGGCAAAAGTATTGCAACCTGGCAGTTTGTAAAAATTTAATTCGTCATCGTTTATCCAAATTTCACTTAGAACAAGAAAATTAATTTTATTTTTGATTTTACTTGTTTCAGCCATTAGGTTATTAAGATTTTTTCTTACACTCCTTATATTTGCATATAGCAGAGAAAGTGAGCCCCTGGATTCAACATCGTAAAACCAGCACAAATCATTACAATATATCTTAGAGTCCATTTAGTAATACAATATTAAAAACTTTTAAATTTCAATATTAGCAAAACATTTGAAACTCAAATAGGCCCATGCATGATTTAACGATTTGCATGAAATATTAACATGACCTACTTAAGCCTATCAATGTCATCCAAGGTACTCACCCTCTGTATCCTCTCCCCGGCAGCTTTCCTAACAAAAAACTTTCTATCACGGCACCAGACAAAAACATAACCCATATCCTGACACTTTTCTTCAGCATAGCTAGGAACTGTTTGTTTCCCGGGGTCAGATGGTCATTCACGTACACTCTGCCAGAAGGAAAGGCCCTGTTGATCTTGTCCGCGGTGAGATGATCACTTCGGGTTTTAGATTCTCGAAATTTGGAGAGAAGAGCTTCCTTGATGTCTCGGTCATGGAACTGTACCACCACAGCGGGTAGGCGGCTCTTGTTGTAGGATGGGATCCTCTGGGTTGCTGCGATGTTTTTCAGCTGTACCTCCACTCCGAGTGCTACTCCCAAGTCTTTGACTAAGTGCTTGACGTCCTTCTGCGGTGTAGTCGGGATACCGCTTATCTCTATTTTGTTTTTCCTGCTATACTGTTCAATATTTCTCAGCCATTCTTGTAGATCGTTGACGGACCTATTTAAATTATCATTCTTCATGCGCAATTCAGCATTTTCTTTCTTGATACAGGCCAGTTCTTTATTTATATTATTCATCAATACATTTGACGCATCTACTTTGTCCGACAGGAATTGTATGGAAGTAGATGTCTCATTAATTTCAGATCTTATATTTTTAAATTCATTCAACATTTCTTTTTTAAATTCATCAAGCATCCGTACAAGGAATTCCTTGGTAATTGCAGTACTAGCTGCAGATGATTTACTGCTTGTTGATAGAAGACGGCAGTCTTTATACTTCCAGTTTTTAAGCGACCGCGTTGATAAGCCATCACCTTCGCTCTTGATACAGGTGGCGTGGAACACAGCGCCACACACTCCGGCACACTTAACCTCGTCACTGTTGTTAATTTTAACGTTAAAGACGCCACAGAGAGACATTTTAATAAAAAAACAAAGATTTTACTCACAAGTGGGCTACAAATAAACATGTAAACAGGTACGCGCACGGTTTCAGTGAGTGCACGTACAGTCAGGACGAGTGATACACACACGGAGCGATAAGCGAGACGTCTTATCTACTCAGCTGACTGAGCTGGACTGATAAGCTGGAGACTGGTACCTGGCAGGGGACAGGGATTGCTAGAGGTCAGGAACTGCCAATGGCTGGGAAAGTTAAAGTTTGATTTGCCTTAAACCGAAGACCTTCACAGGCTGGGGCTTGGGGCTAGGCAATGGGTTCCCAAAAGTCGGATCCTATCAGAAACCGGAACCTGCCTGAGGTGGGGGAATTCATATAAAATAAAATAAAAACATTGTATTTATTAGTCGAGCGTTTCTTTGTACAAGCAGCTTTTCAGAACAACGCAAGTAATATAAAACTAATGGCAACTTAAACTATACAAAAATACTAACCTTATTGTCAATTGCCTACATTTATCTTACCTTGAAAGGTTGGTCTCCTTGAGTGATTTTAGATCCCAAAGAACGGAGTTGTACAACTTGAAAAGTAAGAAAAGCCTTTCCTCCCTATCTCAAGCCTTACTCGAGGGAAGTGAAGCTAATCGCCTTATTGGATTTTGCGATCTCTTTCTTCACACTATAGGATTCTCTCCACCAAGTACCGTGGTTCCTGGAGAGAAAGAACGCGGTGGATTAGGTAGCAGGTCTGCAGCCTGCATACGGTTTCCATAGGCACCAATCCTGCAGCCCTTCGATGGGCAGATAAGTGGTCGTATTTACATAAATTGTAAATAAAAAAGGACAACCGTGTTCTCTACTTTTTCAATTCTGTCAATACCTGCCCTCGAAATGCTGTTACCAAATGCATGATAACAATAAAAGAGTACGGATAAAATCAAAGATTGCGTTAGGCGAATCTTTGCTACCTCTGGCAAGATCAACCTGTGCCTGTAGATCCCTCCTAGCTTCGCTGGCAGTCATCTGCATATGCGTGCACATTGCAGTGCTTCACACAATCTGTTAGGCCTGTTGTGGACCCAGACAGCTTCCCTACGGCACCCCTCGTAATTTTTGTAGAAGAATAGAAACATCAGAGCCAAGTTTTGTAACTTGAAATCTCGATTCCAGATAAGATTAAAACCAGCCAACTCTATCCCACAAAAGCCAAAGTATTTTAGTTTCACTAGAGGCAAACTGTGACTGATTGAGTCGAAGGCTTGGGAGTAATCTAACATGATGACTTAGCTACCTACCCATATCCCTCACCTCAAACACGTCAGTAAACGCAATGCAGGTACTGTGGTTTTCCTAAAACCTGACTGTAATCTAGAAAGCAGATTTCCCGTCTGAGTGTGTTTTTCCATTTGGTGAATAACTATTTTCTTTCAAATCTTTGACATAGTTGGTAAAATAGAAATAGGCCTCAGTAGGCCAAATGTACATTGCAAGGCAAGAACTATACTTATCTTCCAGATTTCAGGGAATTCCCCAGTCTTTAACGATTTATTCAGAAGCTGAGTAATAGCTGTGATGGCATATGGACTTACTGTTCTAATCATGTCAATGTTCATATCATCGTATCCCACATCTCTCGATTATATTTCATTCATCGCGGACACTACTTAGTTCTCTATAATATTCTTAAATATGAAACTATTTGAAAGACCAGGTTTTTCTTCATTGTCATAAAATTGGATCAGTGCTGAGTCGATTTCATGGAATGCTTCCATATTAACTGAATAAAACATATTCATTGAATTCACTAACCTTCATGTTTTGTGGTTACCTGTAATATTTCATAGTCTGAGATACTTCCAAAATTCTTTATTATTTTAAAAATTTGACGATTTTTTATTAAAGAAATCTTTCTTTACTTTCAAATCATGCTGTTCAATCGATTCCGCAAGTGTTTGTATTCTGTTCAATAATCTGAAGATCTCAGTTTGTTTCCTTTTCATTTTTCTTTTCAAGGGACCTTTTTTTTCTTGTTCTATGGTGAAGGGACCTGTTAAAGGCTGGACAATTCCAGAGATTGGTTGCTACCAGAGGTAGCTCTAAAGGACCAGAACCTTCTAAAATTAGGAAGTCCTAGATGCTAATAGATTATAATTGTAAAGATCTAACGGAAATTACGCGTCCTGCCAGAGGCAGTCTCTTTTCCCTAGTAATAATGTATTTTTCTCCGTCATATCTCATGGCTCGATAATCCTGTGCATGTGATGATGCAGAGCAACGCGTCTAATCCATACGAAAATTTGTCATGCCAATGTCCTTAGCCCAGTGTTGTACATATTGCATAAAAATGATATAGCTATAAAGCCGGTATAAAATTGTCCCTTCATGATGATGAGGAATAACACTATAAGGCAGTCATGAACCATCTAAACGCTTGCCACCTTTACAAAAAAAAGTAAGAATACTGAAGGGTAAAAAAGAAATAGACCGGGCATTGCTATATAAAGGTTATTAAAGAAAATTAAATCAAACCATGCACCCTTGTTATAAATAAAATTGAAGTGATGTCCAAAACTGATGCTGAATTTTAATTCATCGTACTTTATTAACACTACCGTAAAGGATAAAATTACAGTTGTAACGTAACTGTGAAATTTTGTACTCGTGTAGAAAACTTTAGTAGTACGACATAATGCATTGCAAAATGTCTAGTATTCTTTTCACGTTTATTAGAATAAACATCAAAGAGACCTGCTGTGAGAAAATTTGTGTTTGTTTGGTTTGACGTTTTTGGTAAGTTGTTGAAAAAAAAAACTAAATAAAAACATTTATTCTTTATACTTATCTACACTTCTGTGTAATTTGGATACTAATTTGGTAGGCAGTTGACTGTTACCATGAAAAAAACAAGAGGGAGATACAAAGTTATTGCATTAAAATAATGTACCGATTACAATCATTGCATATGTAACACACATAATTCGCCACCTCCTTAGCTTAAGATGTAATTATGAATGAATTATTACTGAAGAGTTCATATGGAACGTAATCATGTAACCATTCTTAGTATAGGGTTGTGAATATACTGGCTTTGCTGGTAACTAAATTTCATCCACCCAGCTCAGACGTAGATCATTTATGAATATAGGCTTTGCCAGCGGTTCTGGGTCATCAATTTTAAAGATCATCGATCATTAATTAGTCAATCAACAATAAAGGCCATTAGCCACCGTGTTAATTTTAGTGTAAGTTGGAGTACTCCTTGCTCACCAAGTAACATAACACCCTTCCTAAAATTAGTATTATGAACCTTACTGGCTTAACAGCTGAATTTAATCATCCAAAAAGCATTTTTGACACACATCGGCAAGTCTATGTCATCAGATTAAAGGTGAAATCGTGATTTATGAACTAGTTTTGGTACCAAAAGTGTCACCATTCTTAAGACAGTTTTAGAAATTACCTAATTAGCAAGGTATTTAGAATTAGCCTTGTAGTGCTGCATCTTTATAAACATATAAAGAGAGGAAAAAATATGAGCCAACAAATGAATCATTTGATAAGTTAACAAATATCATTAACTCAAGATAAAGTGATTCATTACTGATAAAACATTGATTATTAGGTGATGCGTGTCATTATAGCTCACATTGAATATTGATATGCAGTTGATAAGGGAGTTTAAATAAAAATAAGTTGATGAAATTGTTCGATAAATTAAAATTTCTAAAAATTGCATGATGGATGTAACACTTTTTTCGAAGAACATAGTAGTTTTGGTGTATCTGGAGCCTAATTTATATTCCAAAGAATGTGGAATTTTTCATTTAAAAAACAAGTTATACTGATTTGAAAACGCTTCAACCTTTCGAGAGTGCGTACGACATGTTCTGTGTAAAATAGAAAAGAGAATAAATACGTTTAGGATACTGTCAAAATGTGACTGTCGAAAAAAGGATATATTAAAAATAATGTTATTTACTTGACTAGTAAGTAGTAATAAGCTGAACCCTAGTAGGTATAGTTGGAGGACTTTAGCTGTGATCGTAGGGTCCAAATACTACCCTTTCAACAAATAAACGGTATCTGTGTGGCGGGTTGCGTTTACGTGATAGCCGCTGAGATGAAGGCGCAACAATATCTTTAACGACTTTAAACTCACGATTTCGATTTGCAGATTAGTATTGACAAATACATTATTTTCAAAAACACGTTAAACAACACTATAAAACTGTAAAACAAGTACAAGTCCTATTATTTGGTATTCTCTTAATATTTAATTCCTCCACAATCAGCACTCTCACAAAACAGACTGATTATAGCGAGTTATTTGGGCCAATACGATTCCTGAAAGGACGGTTTTACCCATGAGTCACAGGAAATGTTTTCGGGACGCAGCGCATAATGCTACCCCGCCATCCCTCCCGCTTATCACCACACACTCAAGGTCACGCGCGCAGCGAAAGTCCTCGAACTGTATGACTGTGTTTACATATTATCAGATGAAAATGCAGAAAATAAAAATGCAAAACAAATATTAATTAGTGTGTATCTGAAATTGCGTCGTATGTCCACATGCTGGATTTCAATATCAGAGACAATTTTATATGCTTTCAAGCTGCGAAATTGGTTTGACTGGGATCCCATGTACTGAAAGGTCGATAACCAAATTTATATTGCTATAAACGAAAATTTTGATTTAAAATTACACCCCATGGTTATATTGAAGCTCACTGAATTAAAATAATGCATTTAATAAAAAAAACCAGAGTATAAGTATGAGACCTTCAGATACTGTATCTCGCTATAACTATAACCGTGCACTCCTAATACACATTTGCAAATGCATATTTCAAAGACAATATCGTACTATCTTTGATTGAACAATAGTAGATACTGGAATGTTTGCTAAAACAATAAACTATCTACAAGCTACATGACGTGATAACGTACACGTGGATAAATAAAGGACTATTGCAGTGAGGAAGGAACATAACGTGGCATTACGTAGATAATAGTAAATGGTGCTGAGCTGTACTTATTCTATTTTTGATAGTAGGTGAACTTAAAAAAATGATTCTTCATTGGAAACTTATGATTGTCACAAATGTTTTAGGTGAGAAACATTTAGTTACAAATTACGTATAAAACTGAACAAGTGTTCTTAATACTAAAAGGGATTAACGTATTAGCATGATTATTGATTGTTTCGTTCCATAATAAAAGTCTCATGAAAAGATCAAAGCAGGCCTATAGGTTACTTTTCGCATCTAACCAAACAGATAACGGATATTTAGCTTTATACATTTTACTTACACAAGGTGTTTATGTAATATAAAAAGAATATCATAAGAAATAATCTAATATGAGTATATGATTATTGTATTCTTATATAGAATAGTGATTACAAACCTAAACGTGTTATTCATATGAAGGAAACAGGATTTTCTAGACGTTAACAAATTTTACGTAAATAGAAATAATCTTTATTTACAAGAAGATAATGTAATAAAGAATAAAACAAAACATTATAGTAAATTAAAATACAACTGCATCTGTGCCATCGTAGGCAAGACTACGAGATATGTCACAGGCATGATTAATATAACTTAAGAAAAACTTAACAAATGATTATCTTCATTTTCAAAGCGTAAAATCACCACCTTAAGCCTACAGTTGTAGATTATACATACATTTTGTATTAAATGTATACAAAATAAAACATTTATTTTCTTTCTAAAAATAATACAAACGAGCTAGAAATCTAATCTTTCATCGCGCACTGAAGCCATAGAGTTCGATCACAATTTAAATCATTGAAATGATTAAAAACAATCGTAATAGAAAACGCACTGCTGATTATACAATTTTTCACTACACATGTATGCAAAACTTGTTAAATTTGCACTTATTTAAGATGAATGATATTGCCTTCTTACAGTCCTTCTACATACCACGCATACGCAACGAAAAGCAACTCCACAAGAATGTTATTACTTACATATTACTGCACTATTTCAAATTTGTTTTATATAGTTTTTTTTGGTTATCGTTCTCAGTAAGAGATGAGATTATCCTCGACAGATTTTTTCAATGAATCATATGAGTAAAATTTGTATTTGTGTATTTGTATTCCATTATAAAATTTCAGAAATAAACAAATCTTTTTTAAAGAAGGAATGGTGTAGCTTAACTAACCTAATTCTGTCTGGATTTATAGTGTTGGAGTATCTGTTTGAATTATCTGTAGTAGCCCCCAAGTTCTTACTCATTAGAAAGAATAATAGTAAAGCGTTACATAAAAATAAACATTATAGTGGTGGTAAGTTTTTCAACCACGGATAAACTAAAATATTTGATATATGAAGTTTTCGTAAAACTTCTAC
This sequence comes from Homalodisca vitripennis, assembly GCF_021130785.1. Taxonomy (NCBI): domain Eukaryota; kingdom Metazoa; phylum Arthropoda; class Insecta; order Hemiptera; family Cicadellidae; genus Homalodisca; species Homalodisca vitripennis. Next base: position 70,274,370 of record NC_060213.1, read on the forward strand.
ATCAAAAACTGTTTTGAAAATCAGAGGAATGCAATTTTATAGGTTCGTAAACCTTATGAACACGTAAAACTAGATATATCTTTCTACATATAAGCCCAATTACTTGCACTTGAACATCATGTCATGCTTAATATTAATCAACTCTTTGGAAGGAACCGCATAAGGAATTTCTGTATCATCGGTAACTCGTTATATCTCCTATGAAATGACCACTATACACGTAGATAAAAAAAATATATAACCGAGTACAGACCCTTGAGTAACCTCACAGTACGTTTATACTTTTACAATTTCCAACTAAAACAAAATGTTCTCGGTTTTGCAAATGTGATTCGAACCATTTTAGGACTATTCTAAGAAAGCGTCCCCGTTTCTTTGTTATTTTTATTATTTACGTTGCAACGTAATGAAGAGATATAATTTTGCAGCACACATTATGCGTTCAGTCTTTCCCAGAACCTACACTGAGAAATCGATAACGAATTTGTACAGTTTACATTTACTAATCTGCTCTTCATTTCTCCGAGCAGTTTAGAGAAGACGGAGTGTAACGAGATGGGTATGTAGAGTTAGTTAGGGAGCAGACTCTATCCTTCTTAATGATTGTTTACTCGAGTAACTTTTAATGTTTGTGAGAATCCTTGCCGTCTTGAAGAGATTTATGGGAATTTTGAAATTAAGTTCTCTATCTCTATACTTATTGCAGCGCTAAAGAAATTTTTCCATTTATTTTATTAAAAACATGTTATTGTATTCTTCATACTTATTAGGCCGTAGATCTAGAAGAGCAAGAGGTGCATCTGAACGTACGTCAGAAACGTACTGAACTCTTCAACAATTAGATGATAGTCAGTTGCCAATTCATCTTTGATTTTGAATGAATAATAAACTTTTCTAGGCTCTCTTCCACCACGTGAATAATTTTCTATTAGAATTTCAAATTTTCACTTGATGTCTCAAATAAACTATTATAATAAATCAAATTTGTTAGCAATTTAAATTTTAATATTTTGCTTTTTTGAACTTTACACAAAGGGTTATTCATTTGCTATTTTAAAAGACAGAATAGCAAGCAGGAGATATGATTTGAGAGACATTGGATTGAGGAAGATATTATACAGAAATCAATGTACGTTTTATTTGTTAAAATACTATATTGCCTTCATCACTTTAACAATGATAAATTATTTATGGTACATACATATTTGTATGTGCTACAGAGGTCCCAACGATTGTGAAGTTGAATAATTAATCTGTCTTCAGACACTTTTGTACTGTTACAGTTAGGAAAATGATGGTAATGTTTACAGGTAATTATGATATTCTTAGTCTAGAAACTAACAAATGAGCTATTAATATTATAAATGCTGTATATGGATTGAATATTTCAAATTTAATGCAATTTCATTAGTTTGGTTCAAAGGAAAGAATGGGAAATATGTAGATATTGTAATATTTTTTCATATTCAATAATGTGTAAAATATTGCCTATTACAGATTATAGTTAAATTAAGTAAATATTGGCACGAGTCTTAGTAAATAAGAAAAAGCTTTTTACGCAAAGTGCTATTAAAAACGCTTTTTTATTGCACAATTATACCGGTAATTGAATAAATATTTTCCTTCCTCTCTATTTGAACCTCTTATATTTAGTTAGTAGTAATAATATGATGATAATTGAAGATAACTGAGACTATATTTTATATACATTTCAAATAGGTGTAAATTGATAAAATAAAATAGATTAGATATATTTAGGAGGAAATAAACCAATAAAGAATTACAACACAACATGTCTTAAGGCACAAATGTGCTTTAGAATAAAGGATTGAAAGATTCCACAATGGTTTCCTTTACAGTTTTGTTCGGTGCACTCTTGGCAGACTCCCAAGAATTCTCACCTGATGTCCGTTCGTTATGCCCTGGAGTCTGTGCGGTCCGGCGACCTCCTTGTAATGTAAGTAGATACTTTCAAAAAGAATCTTATAGTGTAAGGTTCATGCACACTATCGGATTTAATGTTATAACATTGTATCTATGCGTATGCGTATTATATCCATGTGGACTTATCACAAGTAATAGAACATGTAGACCACTAACATATTCTATTGCAGAAGTGAAGTGGTGGTCATAGAGAGATCCGCAAAATCTACAAAGTTCTTTATACACTTTTAATATTAATAATAATATTAATTATATTTGTTAGAAAACAGACAAAAGAATACTTTCTTGAAATACTTTATAAAATGTGTATTAACAATATTAAAAGTTAAAATTGTATAAAATCTTACTAATATAAAAATTGAAAACTTTACTTGAAAATTTCTTGCAACATCATGTACTCTCTTGAAAATTTACGTTGATTATTTAGTGATCTCCAAATATTCTCTTTTGTATCAAAGTAATACAATAATATCTGTAAAAGAGAGCTAACATTAGTTGACAACAAGTTTCCCTTATGAAGATCGTAATTCGACTAGAGAATCGCAAAATTTCACACGGATGTGTAGCAGAAAGGAAGAACCGGAAAAACAACAAAATTAACACCGCTAAATACTCAAAAGACGCACAGATGCGTGTGTCGGAGATTTTTATACCGACCCCTTCTCTAAACATATCTGCCTCATAACCGACGCCCTTGATTGGTCTTCGACTATCCAATCACGAGACTAGAGAAATTAATTGTAAAATGAACAACCGCTATTGTATCCCGTTATCAAAATCGACTTACAGATAAACCGCTGCCTTACTGTACCATTCCTACATTCGAGGACCCTTTCAGAGAAATGAAATTTTAAATTTTATTATTGTTTTGATAAATATACTTAAATTCTAATATATTTTCATATATATTTATTCCCATAAAAATTTAGTAATTAAATTTAATTTGCGCATATAGGAAATGTTATAGAGTTCCGATTGCTCCGGATTATTGACGCTGTATCTTGGCTATTGGATACATCTATTGTATTTACCTGGAAATCCTGAGACAGAAAGTGTTTATTTTTTCGTATGAAAGGAAGTAATTTACATACGACTTTTACACAACAACAAATCACTACGTCCTTTCTCAATTGTATTGAATATGTGTGAAATATTGCTTAACAAATCAAATGTGACTCAGTTTAGGATAAAATATTAGAGTAGGACAAATCGACGGTTTAAAAGTGGTGGGCATATAAAATTTAATACTATAAAAGGACTATAATTTATACGATATTTCTTACTTATTTTTCCCTGAAACATCAAATGGTGAAGAATAATAGAGTAATTTACACACACTCTGCATATATATATAAGTAGATAGTAATATGGGGTTCCTGGCGCACTTTCGGAGCCGACCGAAAAGCAATGTAAAATACTGTTCAATGTACCATAAAGGAAGCTGAGAAATAACACAGCAAATCTCAATGAAAAATTAACCGAATCTACAGTCGTTCGTCTCCAAAAGCGATCGGTACATTACTCTGTGGAATGAAAAATTAACCAAATCTACAGCTGTTTGCTTCTACTTTCTTAAGCTGTGCTTTGTAAAATGTTGTCAAATCTGCTACGAATAAAGGAAAAATCTTCAATGACAGTCGAGGTGTGCTACTACTGACCGACCATCACGATAATCGCTTCGCATGCGTCATATCCGTAGTGATATCACGCCGTGAGAGGCGCAATCGTTGGTTTACAAGCACCATTTAGTTAAATAAATTTTTCTATCTAAATGGAGCGCGATAAAATATCATGTCCGTTCTGCAAAATAGAAATTTTAAGAAAAAACTATGATCGCCATTATAATTCTAAAAGTCATGAAAAAAACAAGCAAATTTACAATAATGAACTAAATTATTTAAGACAGTGGGCTAGAGAAAATAAAATTGCCGATCACGAAAACATGTTTAATATTGAGAAATTACGTGAATTAAAGAGAAATTTCAAAGTTGAAAAGAAAAATCTCGACCTATTTAATGATGAAAAACTTCATTCAATAGCTGAAAAGTTGGCTATCGGTACTAACGATAAAACCAAGTCTGAAATGATCGAAGAAATTGATAAAACTCTTAAAGTAAAATCCGAAAATATCATTGATGTAGAAGTTTTATCCTCAATACACGGTCTTTTCAAGCAATACATTTTAACGAATTTAAACGACAATTCCATGTCAATTTACAAATATCTTTCAATTATGCGGTCAGAAATTAAAAGTTTAATCGAGAAATTTCAAGAAAATGTTAAAAATATGAAGGGCTATCTCTCTTTGGAATGTGAATACGAACGAACTTTAGTGAATGGTGAACCGCAAACATGTCTAATGTATTTTACTATCAAAGCAGACGAAATCTTTGACGTAAACGACTTTATTACTAAGCAATTTAATAAATTAACACATCGAGAACAAACGAATAATCCAAATAAAGGTTCCGGATGGACATTTAAAAGTTGTAAACAACTAGTTTTGAGCCTTAACAAACACGAATTGATGAATGCAGGATCATACATCGATTTACCAAAGAATATCAAAGATAAAAAAGCTTGTATAAATATAAAACATAGAGATGATTTTTGCTTTATTTACTCAATAAGATGTGCTATTGAAAAACCAGAAAGAGACTGTGAACGTGTAAAGCAATACGAAAAATTTGTGAATGACGAAATATTTTCAGGTTTTGAGTATCCAATGTCTCTGAAAGATATACAAATATTTGAAAAACGAAGCTACAATTCCAAGTATAAGTATCCAACAATGTCTATCAATGTCTACAGTTTTGATGAAAATATTAACATTGTTCCGTTACAAATTTCTGAAAAATATGACGCTGAAACAAACATTGATTTATTGTATGTTAAACAAGATGATAAATCTCATTATGTTTTGATAACCGATTTAAATAAGCTTGTTTCTTCGCAGTTGTCTAAACATAAAGAAAGAAAATTTTTGTGTAGAAGATGTTTAAGCCATTTTTACAAATCTGGAGATTTAACAGATCACTTAGAAATTTGTAAAAATCATGAAGTTTGTAAGCCAATTATGCCATTTCCAGGTCAAACAACTAAATTTACTAATTATCAAAAGAAATTTAACCATCCGTACGTAATTTATATGGACTTTGAGAGCATATTAGAAAAAATTCCGACATGCAAGAACAATCCACAAAGATCGACTACAACCAAGATTCAGAGGCACATTCCTTATGGTTTTACTCTATATTTAGTGTCGAATGTGACCAATCGTATGTACAAGCCGATATGTTATCGTGCCAAAAATGAAGAAGATTTGAAAAACGTCCCGACAAAATTGTTTGAAGAACTCAATAAATTATCGAAATACATAGCGAAAAAATATAATTCTAAGAACATGAAACCTATGAAATTGACAGAAGAAGAAGAAATTTCGTATCAAAATTCAAACGTTTGTCATATCTGTGAATGGTCTGCTTATGATGTTGGGTCAATTCAGTATGGTTTTACTCCTGATAGTTGGAAAGATAAGAGTTATAATAAAGTGAGAGATCATTGTCATTTAACCGGCAAGTTTCGAGGCGCAGCTCATGCATGTTGCAATCTAAATTTGAAATTTCCTCAGAATATTCCCGTTTTCTGCCACAATATGTCAAATTACGATACTCATTTGTACATAAAAGAATTGGCTAAACAATATGGAAATGTTGATTTGATTGCAAACACCGATGAAAAATATATAAATTATTCTGTAAATTCTGGATATGGCTATGAATTCGAAGGTGATAAGCCAAGAAAATTCATCAAGTTTTCGTTTGTAGACACGTTCAGATTCATGGCCTCGTCTATAGAAAAGTTAGCTAAAAATCTAAAGAGAGAAGACTTCAAACATACAAATCATTTTATACAAGATGGACTGAATGAGATAATAGAAAGACAGCCAAATGACGACGACGAGATTTTTAAAATTCTATCTGGAAAAGGAATATTTCCCTATGAATTTATCGACAGTATTGAAAAACTTGATTACACAGAAGAATTGAGAATTCAAGATTTCTATTCACTTTTGACAGATGAGAGCATATCTGAGAAAGATTTTCAACACTACTTAAATGTTTGGAACAAATTAAAAGAGAAAAATCTAGGAAATTACTCTGATCTCTATAACATTCAAGATGTTCTATTGCTCGCTGATATCTTTGAAAATTTTAGGAATATTTGTTTGAATTGCTATAAACTCGATCCGGCACACTATCTAACAGCTCCCAGTCTCGCATGGGACGCAATGTTAAAATTAACGAAAATTGAGCTTCAACTGATACACGATTACGATATGTATTTAATGATTGAAAAAGGTATTCGTGGAGGTATTTCTCAATGTATTAAGCGATATGTGAAAGCAAATAACAAATATTTAAAAGATTTTGATAAGACAAAACCTGAAAACTATTTACTTTATGTCGATGCAAACAACCTTTATGGTTATGGTCTTATGCAAAAACTGCCGTATAGTGATATCAAGTGGATGGATCCAAAAACTTACACAACTGAAGAATGGAAAGAAACAATTTTGGAACTCACTGGCGACGAAGATTATGGCTATATTCTCGAAGTTGATCTTGGATATCCAACAAATTTACACGAACATCACAAGGATTTACCTCTTGCTCCAGAACATTTTAAAAACAAACTTTGCACAACTCTACTGGATAAAACTGAATACGTTGTTCATTCGAGAAATTTGAAGTTCTATTTGGAACAAGGTATGATTTTGAAACATGTGAATAGAGTTATTGCATTTGATCAGAAGCCTTTTATGAAAGAATACATTGATTTTAACACAAACATGAGAACCAAAGCTACAAGCGACTTTGAAAAGGACTTTTATAAGCTGATGAACAACTCAGTTTTTGGAAAATCTATGGAAAATGTGAGAAACAGATGTGATATTAGACTAGGAAATGAAGAATTTTCAATGAAACAGGCCAAGAAAACGAACTTCAAAAGCTTCACTATCTTTGACGACAACTGTATAGCGAGTCACATGTACAAACAAAAGGTTAAATTTAACAAACCGATTTACATAGGATTTTCAGTTCTCGACCTCTCAAAATTGCTAATGTACGAGTTTTATTACAACAAATTAAAGAAGTTTGATCCAGATTTGAATCTGTGTTACATGGATACAGACAGTTATTTTCTAGAATTGAAACGAGATCCTTTTAAAATTATTAAAGAAAATATAGATGACTTTGATACAAGTGATTATCCAAAAGATCATGAATGTTTCACTACTAAAAATAAGAAGGTAATAGGGAAATTCAAAGATGAGTTAAATAGCGAAGTTTTAGAAGAATTTTGTGGTTTAAGGTCTAAGATGTACTCGTACAAATATCTAGATAAAAACCCAGTTAGGTGTAAAGGAATTAAGAGAAGCGTTGTAAATAAAACAATAAATATCGAAAACTTGAAGAGATGTTTGTTCGAAGATAAAGAAGAATTTAGGGAGATGACAGTCATCAAAAGTTATAAACATGAGTTGTACACTGTTACCATAAACAAGCTGGCACTGAACGCTAAAGATGATAAGAGAATTGTCCTAGAAAATAAGATCGATACAGTACCGTATGGCTATAAAAATGAAGCAAAATCTGATATATTAGACGAATTAAATAAACTTGGAAACTTTGATATGTAAATGGAAGATGATTTAATTCACTGTCACAAGTGTAAAAAGAAAACGAAAAATATAGATTCAAAAATCGTTCAAACTCAAAATGGATTGTATAGAATTGCTGCAAAATGTTCAAAATGTAAGACAAACAAGAGTAAGTTTATAAAGAATCCAAATCCAAAACCTGTTAAGCAAGAATTGAAGACTAAAGATGAGATAGAGATTGAAGCTCGAGAAATTCATGCACCAGTACGAAAAAAGTTTAAAAAGAGAAAAATTATAACATTAGGAATTGACGATTTATGGGCAGCAGATTTAGTTATAATGTCTAACTATTCAGATCAAAATGATGGATTTAAGTATATGTTAAATGTTATTGATACTTTCTCAAAATATGCTTGGTCAAGAGCTATCAAAAGAAAAAACGGCAAGGATATTTCAAAAGCTTTCGAAGATATAGTAAAAGATGCCATAAGGATCAATTACAAACCTCCTAACCTACTTCATACAGATAAGGGTTTAGAGTTTAAAAATAAAGAATTTAACGATGTTTTGAGGAAATACAACATTAAGATTTATCATACTGAAAACGAAGAGAAATCAAGTATTGTAGAGAGATATAACAGAACTCAAAATGAGAGAATGAAAGTAATTTTTGAGATTAATAAAAACTTTAAATGGATCGATATTCTTCAAAAAATCGTAAACAATTATAACGATACAGTTCACAGCACAATCAAAATGAAACCGAAAGACGTAGATAAGGATGCAGAAAAGGAGTTATTAGAGACCGTTTTCAAGTATGTTCCACCTGAAATTCACACGAAAACTAAATTTAAAGTCAATGATCATGTAAGAATTGTTAGTAAAAAACAAACATTTTCGAACAAATATAAGAACAATTGGTCAAGAGAAATCTTTGTGATTTATCAAATTAATAACACAGATCCTGTAACTTATAGTATAAAAGATTTAAATAATGAAGAAATAACCGGAAAGTTTTATGAATATGAATTGAAGAAGTCAAAACTGTAATATAAATTTTCTATATATAAATGGCGCATCAAAAGAAATGTACAAAGTGCAAAGAATTTAAAGATTTAAATGAATTTTATAAAGATAAAAATAGGAAAGATGGAATGCATTATAATTGCAAAGATTGTGAAAGGGAATATCATAAAGAATTATATGATAAAATAGAAAAATTAACTTTGGAAGATAAAGAATGTCTTAAATGTAAAGAAACTAAAAAAATTTCAGAGTTTAATAGTGATCACTATAGTAGAGATAAGAAAGACTCATATTGTAAAGATTGTGTAAAGAAGAATCTTCATAGATTATATTATGAAGATACTCAATGTGAATGTGGAAGAACTATAAAATGGTTAAATAATTATCAAAAACATTTACAAACCAAATATCATAAGTTAAGAGTTTAACATTTTCATTGTGTAATAATTTTTTCTATTTAAATGGAGTCTCAAAAGAAATGTACAAAGTTTCAAGAAGAGAATAGAAAAGACTGTTATTGTAAGGAATTATATGATAAAATGAACAAATTAACTTTAGAAGAGAAAAAGTGTTACTTTTGTAAAGAAATTAAAAATATTTCTGAATTTAATAACTGGCAGTATAGTAAAGATAGAAAAGATGCTTTTTGCAAAGATTGTGCTAAAAAAATTTTCAGCGAAAGTTATAAAAACGAAATGCCTTGTGAATATGAAAAAAAATTCTACGATGGTTACCTAGTTATGCTAAACATTTACAAACAAAATATAATAAATCGAGAGTTTTTAGTAAAATTTAGAAACATTTTCATCGTGTAATTTAGATATTCTATAAATCAGTCGAGATTCTGCCATATTTGTAGTAAAATGATTTCCGTTGTATAAAATATTCAAAGATTCTTTCATTTGGTTATACAGATTGATAGAATTTGGTTCGTCATCAATGAACAAAATCTCTAATTCAGGATAATTTATTTTTAGATGTTTTAATCGGTTTGGTATTTCTCGTTTCTGAGCTCTGATAACATAATAAGGCCATTCCCACATGTGATTCTTCTTAATTAATACAAAAACATGGTGCTTTTTCTTATCAAAATTTTTACATATCATATCTCTCTTCATTAATTCCATTCGCAATTCTTGATTCTCTATTTTCAATGATTTCATTTCATCTTTAATTTGCAAGTGTTTAACTTCGTCCTCTAAATATTTAATCTTGTTTTCAAGTTTGTACTCACCAAATTTTCTAATGGAAGGTAATACTTCTTTCGTAACCCAATTTTTAAACAATTTCGCTTCTGGTTTATGCGATCTCAAAATTAAAGAATAAAGTCCAGATTCATTAACGAAAACAGTGTTATTTTGGAAGTTTGAAGGTAAGCTATTTATAGCCCCCCTTATATTTAGATTAAAATAGAAGTTTTTATCATCTTCGTCAACGTTTATTCTGATCGTTTGCATAGTATTTTCATATTCTAGAATTTTTGCTACGTCTTTAGCCTTAAACCAGATCACATTGTTTTCGTCAACAATCGTAAAGATATGTTTGTTATTGAATTTTAATTGATTATTGAGTAGGTCTACAACTGACTCCATTTAGATAGAAAAGAAATTTAACTAGTAATTTTTATTTCGAGAATAAAATCCAGATTCATTAATGAAAATAGTGTCAGGATGAAGATTTTGAAAGGGTCTATGGCATAGACTCTTGTAATTTATATATTTAAAGGCTATTTTCTTGAAAATTTGAAGGTAAGAACGATTCGTTCCCCCCTTGATTCATCATTCTTTCGACAATCTTAAATATATTGTTGTTTTACTCTCATTATTTAATAAATTTCCCTCAGAGTCTTGTATAGTTAGAACGATTTTTTGAATTCTTTTAATATTTTTTCTAATTGGAATATAATCGATTTCATTCGGTATTTCACTGATTTTTGATCCATAAGCAACATTTGGGAAAAAAGTGTACAAAATTTCAGATTCTTTGTGTAAATGTTCGGTATGATTTTCAAAACTAGGTTCAACGAGATTGCAGTGCACTTCAATTACATCGAACGGTCTAAATTTTGGCGTTTTATTTCCTAAATATACCTGATTTGGCTCAATAGTTTCTTGAACAAACCCTAATAAATCTACAATAATTGCTGAAAACATTATTCTTACTGGTGATTTTATTTGAATTTTATTAGAGAGATAATTTTTTTGCATTTCAAACTTGTTTTCGTCAAAGTTTAAAGATTTATCTGATTGTTTGAATGTTTTCAGATAATTTTTAAGGGAATTTTTTATTTGATCGAAAGTATAATATCCTTTGTTTAAACCATAGTATTTTGTTACGTTCTTCTCACTAAATCCTATACAATAAGGAGAACTTTCACTAATATTTATTACAAAATTGTCAGAATAAAAACCGCTTAAACCGATAAAATAATTTGATTCTTCCTCTAAGTGTATAGGATGTTCCAAGTTTAAAACTAATTTAGAGCTTTCTGAAGTCAACTTGAACAGCTTCATTTTCGCAAGCGTTGCTTCAAGATGAAAATCTTCTATTTAAATGGAGAAATTTTTAAAGCAAAAAGATCAGATAAAACTTCAAACGTTTGAAGAAAATAAGAAAGATCAACCAATCAGATTGTTAATTGTTGGTTCAAGTGGATGTGGAAAAACAACTTTATTATTGAATTTTATCTACAATAGGTTGATTCCTTATTCCAATTTGTATGTTTTTAGTAAATCTTTAGAACAAGACGCCTATAAAAAATTACAAGAAAGATTTGAAAATATTGAGAAGAACTTAAGTAAGAAAATATCATATTTTTATAATGCTTCCGAGGACATAGTTCCGTTAAGCGAATGTAAACCCAATTCGTTAATCGTTTTTGATGATTGTATTTTAGAAAATCAGGACGTTATTAAGGAATATTTCGTAATGTCTCGTCACAAAAACATATCTTGTATCTATCTTTCCCAATGCTTTTCAAAGGTTGATAAACAAGTTATAAGAAATAACCTGAATATGTTGTGTATTTTTAAGCAAGACGATCACTATTCGAGAAAGATTTACAACAATTATGTGGGATCTGATATGAGTTTTAACCACTTTAATGAATTGTGTGATAAAATTTGGAAAGAAGACTATGGATTTTTAACTATTAATCTAACTTTGAAGCCTAAAAGTGGTAAATATTTGAATAAATTTTCCAATATAAACGTGTGATAATCTAGTTGTTTTCATGATTTTACGTTCACGTTTACGTTTCGTGTTCTCGTTTTTACGTTCCACGTTCACGTTCCACGTTCACGTTCATGTTTCACGTTCATGTTTCACGTTCATGTTTCACGTTTTTACGTTCCACGTTCACGTTCCACGTTCACGTTCATGTTTCACGTTCATGTTTCACGTTCATGTTTCACGTTTTTACGTTCCACGTTCACGTTCCACGTTCACGTTCATGTTTCACGTTCATGTTTCACGTTCGTGTTTACGTTTCACGTTCATGTTTCACGTTCGTGTTTCACGTTCCACGTTCACGTTTTACGTTCCGTGTTCACGTTTCGTGTTCACGTTTCCACGTTCCACGTTTACGTTTCAAAATTTTCCTAAATAAATGGCGAACGTAACTTCAGAAGAAGCAAAAAAACTTGATCAAATAGAAAAGAAATTAATCAAAGAATTTAAAGAACAGATTCGAATTGATGAAAAAGAACAAGAATTTATTCAAAAAATTAATCAACCTGTAACATCTGCAATAAAAAATGTTGAGGGCAAAATTGAAAATGTTTTAAGCGATAATCAAAATTTGATGAATTTGGTTCCAGTTGTACGACAATTTGCTGATATTTCGATACCAGAATCTGAGTTTGAATTGCCAAAATTACCATCTTCAACACCATTTAGACCTCGAATCATTGAAGACTCTACCATAGTTGAACCAATAAGTCCTGGAACAACGGATATAATAATTGGTGAAATTGGTAAAAAATTTCTTCCTAGAGCAAAGGATGATAAATTTGGTTTGTATTGGGACAGAAAAAAGAAAAGTTTTATGATTGGAAATTTACCCGTGAATTTTGAACATAATGACATAGTTATTAATGAAAAAACATATGAAGGAACTCAAGGTTTATGGAGATTATTAACAGGCACTGATGTTCCAAAAGACGGTTTATATTCTGAAGAAGACTTGAAAAAGTATACTGAAATTTTATGGAAATCTGATTCAATTTACAAAAATAATGATCCATCTACTAAGAAACCAAAGTCAAGTAAATGTAAAAAATATCTCAATTTGATTAAACCAATTTGGGAAAAAGAATCGAAGGATCTGGTATAAGAAAATACAGTGATAATAAGATTGAATACAGATATATCGACGATTTGACAAAACTCGATGGAATTATTAATTATATTTATGCTCAAGAGAAGGCTGGAAACAACAATTTTTTGAACGAAAAGAAAGCGATTAAAGATTTTATTTCGAACAAACTTGATGAAATGATTGAAAAACCTGATGGAATTAAATATTTAAAACGAGTTTTGCCGGCAATAAGTTCATCTATGATTGAGGGTAGTGGACTTTTGAATGATTTTATCAACAATTTACCTTTTGAATTACACGTACCAACTTATCAGTATCTGGGGCCTGGCACAAAACTCGAAAAAAGACTAAAAAGAGGAGATCCTGGTATAAATAAATTAGATCAAGCTGCTATGGAACACGATATTTTTTATGCAAAACATAGAGACACAAATTCCAGACATATCGCAGATAAAGTTTTGCAAGATAAGGCAATGGATAGATTTTTATCAAAAGATGCTAGTTTAGGTGAAAGATTTGTTGCGCTTCCAACAGCTGGAGCAATTTTTTGAAGAGAAAACTAGGAATGGGAATCGAAGAGAACTTGAAATTTTAACTATATAAATGGAGGTGAATGTAAATTTCAGCAAAAATCAGAAAGAAAAAATAAAATCCGCTTTTAAGAAGAAAATACCCGTTAGTATTCAATTTAAAATAGATCAACTAAAAAATGGCGAAGATAAGATATTTTTAACAAATAGACAATACAATAAACTCGAAAAACATAAGAAAAACAATAAAGGAACCAGAATAGAATTTTCTTATAATCAGTTGAAAGAACTTAAAAATGGTGGACTTTTGAAAGATTTATTAGATTTTGGAGAAAATATTCCAGTTGTTAAAAATGTTGTTCCTTATGTTCGTAAAGCTGCTCCAATCGTTAAAAAAGATGTGATTCCTATTGTTCGAAACATTTTAAATTGGTTAGATAAAGAGTTGGAAGATGTTACAGGATCTGGATTAGATGAAAAAACTTTGAATTACGTGAAATCAAACATTGAAAAAAAAATTTAAACCTTTAACATTCGGGGAATTGGAAGAAATCTGCAAAAATATTAAACATTTTAGAGGAATCTTCATGAGAGATACATTACCTGAAAAAGTTAAGAAATTTGAATGTGGAATTGTGAATTTAGACTCGATTATGGGAAGTGGAACGCATTGGATTTGTTATTATAAAAATGATAAGAATGCATGTTATTTTGATTCGTATGGAAGAATTGAGGACAAACCACCTATAGAATTGATTAAATATTTGAAAAAATCAAGCGTCTACTACAATGATTCTCAGATTCAAGACTATAAAGATCCCCCAATTTGTGGTCATTTATGTGTTTTTGTGTTGAATGAACTGAGTAATGGTAAAGATTTTAAAGAAGTTGTTAACAAATTATTGCTTAATAAATATGGATTCACAAAATATTTTTGACGTATTTGGAACACAAATTATTCAAAATGTAGATAATAGTTTGAATTTTGATAGTTTGAGAAATGAGTTTGATAACAAGTTAGAAAATGTATTACAAAACCTTCCAGATTCAGATATGTTTGCTGTCGAGATTGAAGATTTTAAAGCAGAATATGATAACAAACTTGCAAATTTCATGAGTTCAAATGAAGTTGCTGATAAAATAAAAACATTGGAAAAAGAAGTTGATGATGGTGTAAAAAAATTATTTACCAATTTAATGTCTCACATCGAAAAAGCTGATGAAATTACTGAAGCAATCAAAGTTGAAAAGAATTATGTTAGTTTGGCTAATAAGAAAAGAATTGTCGGTGTTCGACCTGGTATTGACAAACATGATGTTGTTGTTAAAGAACAAATTTTAAAACCTCTAAAATTATCAGAAAATATCGATATTGTTTATTTACATGATCCGAATGTTAAAAATGCCTTAGATTTTAAAGGAAAAAGAATTAGCGGTGTTAGTAAAGGAATTAATCCATTTGATGTTGTTGTAATGATTCAATTAGAAGATCCTATTAAAATGTTTAATGAACTAAAACAAAATTATGAGAATCATAAACAGCATGTTAAAGATTTTACAACAGAAGTCTATGAAAAACTTGAAGCGAGAAGTAAAAGATCTATAGAAAATTGTGATGAAAAATTTACAAATTTTGAGGAAAATTTCAATCTATATAAAGGCGATCTTTATGGAAAAATAACAAACTTTTTGGAACATTTCGCTAAATTTCAAGAGGGTTTTAATGAAACCGATAGAAAAAATGATGAAGTTTTTAAAAGAGTAGTTACTAATCAATCTTTACTTCATGATAAATTAATTAAACTAGAAGAAAACTTTGGCGAAATTAATGAAAAAGTTATAAAAAATAAGCAGTCTTTTGATAAGTTTAGTTTAGATGCCACAAAAACTTTTGAGAATATTGATCATAAACTCGTTGAATACAACGATTTATATCTCGATAAAGTAAATAAACTAGAAGAAAACTTTAATAAATTTAAAGAAGATGTTAATAAAACTTTTGAAAACATCGACAACAGATTTAATGGATTAGGCGGCTATGATGACTAATTTTCCTTATATAAATGGCGCTCATATATTGTGTGAGATGTAAAGAGAAAACTGCAACAAATGATATAAAATACTATGCAAACATCAATGGAGTTAAAAGAATTTCGGGAAAATGTGCTGAATGTAACTCAAAAAAGAGTCAATTTATAAAAACTTGATTTTGAAATTTTTTCCTAATAAATAGAGATGGCGGGACATTACAGTGCTTTCGATCTTTTTATAATGCAACACGAAAGAGATTTGAAAAAAGAACATTGGGATGACATTTCTCAAAAATATGAATTATCCGAAGATATGATGAGATTATACGTAAACAAATTGAATTGGTATAACATTGCAAAATATCAAACTTTATCATCAGAGTTCATTCAAGAAAATATACATTATCAATTAAAAGATCATATGTCTGTTCTTTGTCTCTATCAACACTTGAGTATAAAGTTTTTGGATGAAAATAAAGATACAGTTGATTGGAACAATATTATAGATAGCGGTTACTATCCTGTGCAAATTTTATTGAAATATGTGACCGAGATCGCAAAATTTAAGGAAGAGAATCCTGAATATGACGAAGTAGATCATTAAAAATGACTCTAATCTTTTTAATTATTTTACTAAAATTTATATCTTTTCTTATAAAAACGTACATTAGATCGATGAAAAAATGATACACGATGTTTTTTAAAATTTCTCTTATTAAATGGCGGACTACAGAAAATATGCTAGTGATATTGAAAGGGCGGAGTTTAAAAATTTCTATCCAATTAGTAAACAACATTTGAATGAACCGAATAAAAGAACTGAGTTTAATATTGATTTTGGAGATAACTTTGGCTCGTCTAACTTCCAGTTTTATATTTCTGGAACTTTAACAAAACAAGATGGTCAAGCATATCTTGGAACTGATAATGTTAGATTAATCGATAATTTTATACCGTTTTTATTTTCTAAGATTGAAGTAAGAAAACACAATAAATTGATAGAAGAAGTCGAAAACTGTGGCCAATTAAGCACAATTAAAGGAACTATTTCGTATTCCAAAAGTGATGTTATTTCTCAAACTTCTAATGGCTTTGAATCAGATTTTAAATTTGGTGTTTTTAAAGCAGCTGGAAATTTATCTCATTTTGGATTAGGATTTTTTGAAAATGTTACTATTCCGATCTATAAAGGAGGATTTTATCTAAGTTTTATAAGAGCAGAAGACGATGATGTGATTCTGAAGACTGCAACTGGAAATGTTATGCCTGTTGATGGAAAAATAACAATTACAGATTTTTTTATTAGAGTTCCAATGATTGATTATAAAACCACGAGTAAAATTAGGTTGATTGATGAAATTACAAAAAGTCAAAACATTATGTTTAATTTTCTAGATTGGCAATGTATTGAACAAAAAGGTATTTCCGGAACAACTTATTCGTTCGATATCACAAATATTTATAGAAATATCTTCAATCCCAAGTTCGTTATCATAGGTTTTCAAACAGATAGACAGAATAATCAAGAAAAAAATCCTTCAAAGTTTGATAGTTTGGATGTAAAAAATATCAGAGTAAAATTGAACGGTTCTTATTATCCAGATGAATTACAAAATTTAAACATTTCCGGAGGTCTTTTCAGAATCATGTATCAGATGTATCAAGATTTTAAGAAAGTTTACTGTAATAATAAGGAAATGTATTACAATCCTAAAGAATTTTTTAGCGAATAGACCTATTTATGTCATTGATACAACAAAGAGTTTGACAAATATTTCTGGTTCAAAGAACGATATAATTATCAATATGGATTTTCAAAAAGCTGTTACAAACGCAATTTGTTATGTTGTTGTTGTCTCTGAGAAATTTTTAGCCTATGATGTGATTAAGAACGATATTAGAGAAATTCAGTAAAAATCGCGTTATTCGTCGGATAGTTTTAAAACTTTACAGAATTGTTAAAGACATTGATAAAAGTTTACATTTTAAATTGCATTAAAAAATTTTGAAAAATAGGGATGATATTAGGAAAAAAACTATTTCAAGGTCATGGACCGGAAGTGGTGATTTTAAAAAATACTTTAATATTTACTGATCCTATATACCAAATTTCATCAAAAAAGCTCCAATAGTTCTCGAGATATAAGAGTTTAAAGATAAGGGATGATTGGGGTAGATTTTGAAAATTTTGTTATTTTCATGAAATTTTAAGTTGAACTCGCTTGTTTTTGAAGTTTCAGATTTTTCCGATAAAATTTTTTATTTTTCTTTGAATATTAAGAAATAGGGGATGATTTCACCCTTATGGATAAGTTAAGTCGAAAGAGTTAAGTATTTACTATATGTGTACCAAATTTCATTAAAATCGGTTGAGTGGTTTTTTAACAACAAGGTTTGAAATAAATATTGATATTCACTTATTTAATATACATTGGAAACTATAACAGTTCTAATATCGATTGTAACCATCGATTTTTATTATCGATAAAACTTCGATATTCATAATCGTTTATCGCACGGAAAAAATTTTCATCATGGGCGTTGGCCACGTATAGTCAGTCATGCTTGATCCTCCTCTATTTTAACGAAATTTAACAAGATATATCATCAATTAGAAGATTCTAATGTATTTGCAAGTTGAAGAAAGAAGATATAGACTTTATATGAAGTAAGAAGATTGTGTGATGTTCTGTGTTTCTTGTTAAAAGTGAAGTGAAGTGTTCCACTGGGCGTTGCCATTCATAGTGTTATTATATTTTATAAGTTACTTTTATATTTGGGACTCGAAGAAAGACGTTACAAGAAGATTGTGAATTTGTGTAGACATTCTAAACTGTGATAAAACATTGTGTGAAAATAGTGATGTAAAGTGTTCATTTGTAATACAGAATTAAGTGTTTTTACAGTGATTTCATTGTCTCACACGGCGTGAGAAAAGCAAGGTCATTGTTTGGTGTCACTACTGTCCTTGTACCACACACGGCGTGTGCAAAGCAAGGTCAAGCGTTAGTGACACAAACGCCTCTCACATGTTTCAATAAAATGAGATTCGAGGTCAAGCGTTAGTGGTACAAACGCTCACAGCAGACGTCACAAATCTAGAGTTGATTGAAATAAAACATATGATACCTTTCTTCTTCTCCCATTCCCAATTTCTTAGAAGTTAAGTAGATATCGCAAAAACACGCACACTAACAACACTCATTTTGTATGTCTTTCATTATATCGTATTGAATTGCTGAATGACAAACGTTTCTCTTTTCTTCGTCAGAATCACACACACACAATATATCTGTTTCGTAAATGTTTTTTTCCATATAATTTATCCCAATCTACAACAAAAGCGTGATCTCTTATAAATTCCTTTGATAAATCTTGTTGTTTACAAAGACTTGTTAAAAAATTAGCTGTATGCATATTCCTTGGCCAGTATGGATATTGTCTTCTCAACATTTCAACAAATAAACAATGAAATTTAGCATAAAAGCGATGAAAAATGTCAGATTGTTGGTGTTTTAGTTTATTTTGTAAAAATCGGAATATTTTTCTTATTTTTCTATTATTTAATTTAAAATCTCCTATTACATTTAACATATTTATACTATCTAAGTTGTCTGTAATAAATTGCATTGAACACTTTTTAGTACTTAAAAGTTCTCTGAATTCGTTTTCATTTAAGGATTCGTTTTCACTTAAGGAAAATATCAACATTTGTTTAACATATTTAGGTAATTCAAAGAAGTCTTTATAACTATTTCCTGTGGTAAGTTCTTTAAATGCTAGAAACTGAAGTGATTTTGGAGAGTTCATGTTGTTTGGTGACTATTTAGTAGAAAAGTTTTTTATTTAAGAAAAATAATTTGCTAAATTCATATTATTCTCTTTCATTCCTTCTAAAACTTCAAAAATATACTCTTTCGCTGATGAAAAATCTCGATTTCTTCCGGAATAATCTTTGTAATCATATACAAAATATCCTAAATAGTTGTACAGTAGAATGAAATTATTTCTATTTATCTCTGTTGTAGAAATGTAAACACAAACATTTGCGCTGAAAAATTTATATCTCGGTAGACTTAGTTCCATAATCTCCATTTATAAAAAAATCTTTTTGTTTAAATGGAAGAGTATAATGCCAACTGTTACAAGTGTTCTAATAGAGGAGAAATTATCGATAAAAGATATTTAGTTTGTAGAGGTTGTAATTTAATTTTGTTAGAAAGACCTAAACCTAAGAAATTTCGAAATAAATTAACACATTTGAATAACCTGCTTACAAAATTGCAATATGGAGACAAGAAGCAAACAAAATTTGTTACAGAATTTAGAAAACAGAATAAAAATTTTTACTTATCTCTTGGAACCATTGACAAAATTATTTTCCTTTTCAAAGAATACATTAGGTTTGTAGGTATCGATACACACGTTTATTATGAAAAGATATTACCTGTATTTTTTCATTATCTGGATGTTGAATTTGTTTATGATTTTGAACCAGAAATCCTCGATGATTTTATAGTACATTTGGAGAAATTAAACGAAGAACCTCTTGAAAAGAATGCGGTTTTACTCACATTCTCCCCGACTTCTCGAGTGAAGGTTAGCGAATTTCATTTTTTCCGTCTTTGAATTTTTTCTATTTAAATGGAGTTGAAGGAGTTAAATGATATTGGAGAATGTAAGTTTAAAGAGTATAAGAAGTTAAATGAATTGGAAGAAAGGAAGAAACATAGAATCTTGAATTTGGAGAAAATGAAAGATAAATTCGGGTTTACAATAATTGCCGAGTTGGAAGATTGTAAAGTACACTTGCCGAACAGATTTTTGACTGTTTTGGATGAAAAAAAGATTAAAGAATTAAACAAAAATGAAAAAATTACACTTGATTGTTACTGGAAAGAAGACTATAAAAGATAAAGAAATTATAACAATTAACTTTGTAGAATAAAGTCTTAACTCTAAAACTTGCAGTCCCTCCCAACGTCATAGTACTGTTTTGATAACCATAGTTGGTGTCTTTCTTCATAGGAATCACATGGAATATTATCTACAGTAATACCTTTTGTTTCACACAAAATGTGGCTATATTCTATAAGAAAAATTCTATAATGCTCTTTAATGAATTGTGTTGATAAATCTTGATACTCACAAAAATTCCTAAGAAATTCATCAATTAAGTCTTGATTATCTTGAAAGGACGTATAATATGGGAAAAATGTCATAAAAAAACGATGAAAACTCTCTGTTTGTTTATTTTTTACTTTCTTTTCAATATCTTTCGTAATTATATTAAATATGTAATCCCTTACTTTTTTAGTTTTTTGCCGATAGTAAAACACTCCATTAGACGTTTTTTCTGCAAAAGACTTTACAAGTTCTTTGAATTCTGTATCATTTAAGGAAAGTATCAACTGTTCTTTAAAATGTTTTGGTAATTCGTTGAACTCGTTAAAATTGTCTTTCTTTGTAAGTTTTTGAAATGCTAGAAACTGAAGAGAGCTTGGTGAGTTCATGTTGTTTATTTAGTAGAAAAGTTTTTTATTAAAGTATGTTTTTAGTAAAAATGTTTTAAATTGATTAAATTTTATTAAGATAAATCCTTTATTCGTAGCAGATTTGACAACATTTTACAAAGCACAGCTTAAGAAAGTAGAAGCTCAGATTTGGTTAATTTTTCATTCCACAGAGTAGATAGTAATGTACCGATCGCTTTTGGAGACGAACGACTGTAGATTCGGTTAATTTTTCATTGAGATTTGCTGTGTTATTTCTCAGCTTCCTTTATGGTACATTGAACAGTATTTTACATTGCTTTTCGGTTGGCTCCGAAAGTGCGCCAGGAACCCCATATTACTATCTACTTATATATTATATATATATATATATATATATATATATAATATATATATATATATATATATATATATATATATATATATATACATACAGAGCATGTTTTGTATACAGCATATTTTTTACTGTAGCTAAATCAACATTACGCAGAAACGTAGTTTTCATATGTAAATATTATTTCAGGCAGCAGGCTTGTGGTGGACAGTTTTAGCTAGCAATTCCTCCATTGGGCAATGCGGGACATTGAGTAAGTATCAAGAAAATAGCTTTAAGACATATACTGGAAGTCAACTGACTGTCTAGGTCAATTAATTATAGTACAATACCTTACTTTACGCACTACTTCTAGTAATTTTTTACGATATAGAGTACTACATCGTAAAGAGAGACTAGCACAACGTTTTGAACCGGGCTAATTACTAGTGTTTGCGTACAGTATTTTGTAACTTATTTAAATTCTTTACTCAATAAATCCATCTTCTGCTATCGTTTAGGATAGTACTACATAATTCCGGTTTACTTTTATACTGAATTATGGCAGTTCCGAATTTCCAAATAATACAGCGGTCTACGGATTATAAAACCAAGATGGTTTAAAACTATCTTCTCTTGATCCAGTGGACCGTATAAGTCAGATATATTTTAAGCCTCACGGTTCAAATGCTAATAATAAAACTTATCGACATCTATTTTTTAATTACCTTTTTTAATATATTATCCTGCTTTATTATTTTATTTTATTAATATTTAATAAATAGTTTCTGCGCACTAAAGAATTTACGGAAATAAAAAATAGCGTAATGGAATTGGAGATTTAATCTGCCACCAGGAAACAAATATAATTCAAGAATTTGATACAAAAAATGTAAAACAATTACCTGTGGTGTGAAGAATGTGATATTGTTTCAGCCACGCTACAAGAAATAATTTTTAATTATAAGTAAAAAATTAATTTGTGTTTCAATAATGTGGGAAAATATTTTTGGGAACGGCGAATAAACATTGAAGGCTGAATTAAAATAGTGCAGTTGCTTGAGACCCAACATAAATAGATTTTAAAATTGTCTGATAAACTTGAATAAGAACTCAACTGTGTTAATAATTCTCTCTATCCATAGACAACCAGTATCCTTGCAAATGTTTGGGATACAAGATAACCACCAGGTCCTGTCCACCTTACATTACAGAATACAACATGACATCATTTGGTTACAACACTCAGTAAGTCATCAAATAATGCTAGATGTACTGTAGGAAGTAGTCTATAATCAGATATAATTCAAATTCAGTTTTCTAAGTCAAGTCTTGAACGATTAAGAGGTAATCTGGAGGTCCAGCTTACTTTGCGTGCTACATTTAAACTTAATCACAATAAATCTGTTAATATAAAAGATTAGAAACTCTAATTTAACATTGTGAAACAAAGTAATCAATAAACATAAATACAAGGTAGGATTCTCACACAACTCGATCATCGGGCTTTACTGCGTTGTATGCTAAAAGCCAAGTTCACAAATCAGTTCATTAGGCTGTATATTAAGTTAATAGTAACATGGTAAAAAGGCATATGATTACACTCATATTTTTTACAAATACATTTATTCTGAGATTTTATCCTTACTGTCATGGTTACTCATAAGCCAAATGTAAAAATGTGATCCAAGGGTATGACATGCTCCATCAATACATATGATGTTCCTTACACAGAAAGAAGCTTCATGCAAAGTTTCTAGTATGTAGGCTACTTCGTACTCGAGATGTTGAGCGGCAGACTGACAGTAATGAAATTTGTACAGTCTCTCAAATGGTAGGCTTCGCCTACGATCAGCCAATACATGAAATTATGTGGTAAAAGAATACAGGCAGATAGACAGACAGACGGAAGGGAAAGTTTCTCAGAGCCTAAATGATATCAAAATAAACAAAAATTTAAGTTTACATCTCAATTCGTTCACGACATATATAGGCTTCTGAGCATAGGCTTTGCTATGCTTGGATATTAACAAATATGAACGTTTAACATAATTTAGAGATTTATTAGGTTCATAAAAATAGAATCAATGTAAACAGTTATTTCAATAATGTAACAGTTGAGCTTCTACAATTAAAATCTCTTAATAGTTTAAGGCTCCATACATACTTATTATATAAATAAATATATAATTAAAATTCGATAAATTAGCATTTTTTGTGAAATATACATTTAGATCTTTAAACGAACTTATTATGGTAAAGAGAGTTTTTGGTAATAATTGATAATTTCGAGGAAGACAGATCCTCTAAAAGAAACAATACAACCTTAATGATACAAAGTGTAGCAAAAATTCCAAATGTCGCTCCTGTGGCCTTCACGTCCACAGCCACTTATTATAATTATATACATATATTATATATATATATATATATTATATATATATATATATATATATATATATATATACCCTAATTTTAAATTCAGATTGCACCAATGATAAATAAACTATCTAATGCAATGAAAATACTATTAAACGCTATTATGAAAATAACCTCATTGTACAAATCCGTGAATGTTTGCACATAAGGTAATCGAATTTGGTTACATCGAAGTTAAATGAAAAGAGCTGAAAGAAGACACTTTATGATCGAAATTGGGTTTCTTTGATACATTTTCTTGAAGGCACACTCCTAAATAATACTGGAAATATCTTATACAGAAAAGTAATTTTAACAGACGGCATTTGATTCTTTATAACCTAATTAGTTTACCGAGATTCATCCATATACATTTATTGTTCTGAATAACTTATCAACACCTAGCAAAAACCACGAATGATAGAGGCAGGAATATGTACCACCTTCACAATGCGCCCAAGAGGCTCACGAAGGAACGACTATCAATTATCTCAGCAATGCTTAAAATGTGATAGAAAAAGAATAAGTGAATATAGTGTACTGTTTTCAACGGGAAATTGCGTGCGAAGCCGCGGGCAACTGCTAGAATACATAATTATAATTATGAAATTGATAAAAATCTATTTTCAAATTATCAAGCAGTAAAGATATTAATTTTGCAAAAAATTATTGAAATGCGCAGCGAAGCGCGCCGGGTCCGCTAGTTATTATATATTATGTGGTGTTGTCGTATCATGTTGGCAGTTCCTCCCAACAATACCGTCTCTATTTACGTCGCCACATGGTGGAGGGGGAGGGGGTTAGGTTAATAAAGGAATACATTTGTGAGAAAAAGAATTAATCGTATATACTTATAGAGTTTGAAATTCTCAGTTTAATAAATAGGTATACGATTTATGGAGTGAACCCATTTAAAATTATAGTGTCCAGATTTAAAGAAATCTTCATCCGCAAAATTTATAGAGAAATGTTTAAATCTGTTATTGTCTTGGATATCTGATGTTTCTCTTATAATCTTTTTACTATCAATTCTTGGTTAAACACAAGCAAAAGGATATACTTTCAATTTTTTGGAAGAGGGTCGTCCACTTTTATGAAACCAAGATCAATCACTCCAGTCCTTTTTCTACCTTAGGGAATCACATTTTCTAGTTTATTTTTTAATTCAAGTTCCAGTTTTGAACTCTGTCTTCAATTTAGAGAAAACTGCCGTAATATCACTTTGCCGAATTCAAACAATACTTTACCAACAAACGATCTAAAGCATTGCTGTTGAATACCTTCAACATCAGTTTTGTGATCAGATCTCAGCCACAGATATAATATGCTTGTAAAACATGTAAAATATCAGACCAAAAACAAGAGATCAAACCATTTATTAGTTTTCCTGCTCTACCACTCTTGGTTGCCATGGGACATTATAGTTGTAATCAAGCCATATTATAAATCCATTCACTAATACTTTGGCGTACTTGGGGGTTTTGGCTCATTTTTGTGCTGTTTGTAACCTTTTATATAATATTAATATAGCACCAAGCAATGCTATATTTCTGATCCAAATAGTCAAAGTTAATGGATACTTTAAAACTTTTACAAAGACAAATATAAAGAAAGGAAATTATGCTTTTCGTATGCTGATTGCTATATTAATCTCAATAGTTTTCTAATTTAGACATAATCTTTTCAGTAACTAACTTAACGTTTCAAATTTTTTCAGGAGGTGTTGTTATGACCAGCAGTTCCAAGAATTATATCTTATAGATAAATATGATGATTGGTTGGTCGTCGCAGTGACTGATAAGTATAGTAAGTATACATTTTTAATTACTAGCGATTAACTTAAAGTAAATTGTGTAGTGCGGATTGTAAGAAAAAAGTTACGCCATATTAATTGAGTTCATACAGCACTCAAAAATAGGAAACAAGCAGTTTAAATCTTTTTTTTTTAAATAAATTAATGTACAAAACATGCCACATAGCGGTTCCCAGCATGTTTCTTAGGGGAAAAGCAGTATATTCTTCAAACTTAGAAAAAGTGCAGTAAATAAATGGGCAAAAGATACGATTTTCACACCTATGATTTAGATACCGTATTTAAGTGTAAAAAACTTTTAAAATATAAAAGATAACACATTCCAGTTAAATTTACTAGAAAGAGCAATTTTCTCTGAATTCATTGAAAATATGTAAGACGTTGGTTTAGAGTAGTGCTTTTGCCCATGTGAGAGAGAGAGAGAGAGAGAGAGAGAGAGAGAGAGAGAGAGAGAGAGAGAGAGAGAGAGAGAGAGAGAGAGAGAGAGAGAGAGAGACAATTTGACAATTTGACAATTTGTTTATTTTGCCTGCCGTGGATTGGACCAATGGTCCACTCTACCCCCACGACAGGTTTAAGGATTATACATATAACAAGTTACAAAAATTGTTGTGACAAAGCAATTTACCTTAACAGTCCATTCTCTTCTTACACTTTCCACTGTCGTTTCTCACTGTTTACACCAGATACTTTAACCAAAAACACATGTTTTATAGTTTGATATTTTTCCTTAATTTTATGTATCAAACTAGTAATACAGTACTACTACTAATATCTTTGCAATAATGAATCTTTTAGCTTATTTTTTAAAGCTAAATTCGGTTCTGGCCTCCTTGACAAAACCATTCAGTTGATTCATTAACCTTTATAGAAGTTACATGAAATGACTTTGTATAGATTACTGTGCGATGTATTGGAAATTGCAGAATTATATTACTAAATCTAGTGCTTCTTAAATGTACATCATACATGCTTGTATATCTCTCAAACAAGTATGCTGGCTCTTTATGCTTTACAATTTTATACATAAGTGACAATATGTTATATTTCTTTTCTTTCTTTCATTTTTAGCCAACCAAGTTCTTTATAGTACATGGTTACATGATCATCTAGTCTTAAGTTATATATGTATCTTACACAGGCATTTTGGGCTCTCTGTAGTTTATTTAGGTGTTCCAAATTCAGATCACAATATGCTGCTGTTGCATAGTCTAACATGGGAAAATCAAAGATGATACTAACAACTTTTTGACATGTATAGGGGGCTTGAAACATAAATTTTTAAACTGTATAGACATTGGTATATTCTTTTATGTACATAATTTACTTGATCTACCCAAGACAGCGTGTTTCTCATTCTAAGGCCAAGATTTATTATGTCTGTCTCAAATTTCAATATCTCACCATTAATCATAACAGGAAAAATAAATCATTATAACTTACTTTGCTTATCAAACGTGGAGTACCAAAAATTACTGGCTTACACTTTGAGATATTAAGACTCAATCCATGGTCCTTACACCATCGATAAACATTACACAAATCTGCATTTAATAAATTGATAGTATTATTCAAATTGTTAACATCACACTTTATGTACAATTGGAGGTCATCTGCATACAGCATTGAGCTACAAAACATTATGCTATCACTAATTCTATTAATGTACAAAGAAACAACAATGCTGACAATGTCGAGCCCTGTGGCACACCTATTGGGTTCACTTTCCAGTCAGACAAAGATCCCTTCATTGTCTTAAAACCCTTTGCTGCCTATCCTGTAGATAAGATCCTAACCATTTAATAGTGTTGACGCTAAAACTGTACGATTCTAGAATTGATAGCAATAATTTGTGGTGGACACAGTCAAAAGCTCGACTGAAATCAAGCATCATAGCACTGTGACCTTTCTTTCATCCATAGCAGCTCTTATATCATCGGGTAACCTTTAATTAAGGCTGTTTGTGTACTGTAATGGGTTCTATAACCCGATTGGTATTTGTATAGTAAACTTATTTACATTGATAAATGCCCAGACCTGCCGATATACAATTCTGTCCAAAATCTTACCTAGAACACATAATATATTTATGGATCTATAGTTTTTTATATTCAGTAGGGTTTGTAACCTTAGGAAATGGCAATATTGTAGCTTTCTTCCATTGTTCTGGGTACACACAGTTTGCAAGTGAGTAGTTTAAAAATGTGACACAGTATAGTTTTTATATCATCAAAATTATTTTAATAAATTTTAACGGAATACCATCATTTCCGACAGCATTAGATGAGATTTTTTGTCAACTCTTGAAGTACATCGTTACAAACTTATTTCAGAAAAGGAAAACAAAATATTCTGCATACTTAACTCTAGTCCTAACTCTTTATAATAATCAATTAGGCTAACATTAATTTTCATTATTTACACCACAAAAAGTACTCATTAAGCTCATTTAAATCTACCACAGGGTCAGTTTGTTGCTCAGCTGTCTTGCCTGCACCATGGCTCTTAACTACTTTCCATAAGTCTTTATTACTTTTATCAGACAGTAATAAAGAATCAAAATGTCTATTTCTGGCGTCCCTTAGTAACCTCTTAACGCGATTCCTTAACACTTTGTAGTTATTCCAATGTACAAGATTTTTTGTCCTTAAATATTTTTTATATAACACATCTCTTTCATTCATTAAAAACTTTTTAATTCATTATTTACCCATGGACAGGGTTTTCTCTTTTTAGAAATTTTACGCTCAGGTACATATTTATCATACAGTTTACAAATAATATCCGATTAAAAATTCTAAACCTTCTTGTCAATTGATTCATTAAGATAGATTTCATCCCAATTTAACGATATACACTCTCTTTTTAAATGCATCTAGATTTATATTTTTAAAGTCTCTTATTACTAAAAACATTGTTATCCTTATACATTTTAATCTTAAGGTTCAACTCTACATATACCAGATCATGATATGAAATTCCAGATACCTTTATCTGGCCAAAATGTTGGACTCTGTCACAGTTATTTGTAATTATTAAGTCTAAAAAGGTATCTGAATTTGGCAGATGATATGTTGCATCTAACGGTAAAACAGATAAGTTTAAGTTAGATACCTGATCTAAAAAGTATAGTTTTTTTTTTCTGGAAAAACCCTTTCAGTACATAAATTTACATTGAAATCTCCTAAAAGTATTACATTATCATATACGGCTAGCAAGTTTGCAACAAAATTCAAAAACTCTTTAATGAAACCCAGTTTTAGGAGGTTTATACACTGCACCTAACAATAATTTCCAGCCCGCAGATATCTCAATTAACATAAAATTCTGGTTTTTTACAATATACAGGGTTTGATGTTTTTAGAACTTTATAACTAAGACCTTTTTTGATATAAATAGCAAGACCTCCGCCCTCTTTACCTTCTCGATCATGCCTTAGCATGTTATATAACCATTTAATTCATATGGTAATGAGGAGATCTCTGGTTTAAAAACGTCTCTGACACCGACAATTGCATCAAATAAAATTATCCTCAAAGAGGTGAATAAATGCTTCCCTGTGCGCTCTCAGGCTTTCAACATTTATATGACATATTTTTTAAACACCTTTTTATCGTTCCCAAATTTATCTTTTAAATCACTTAACTTATCAGCTTTTAATCTTTTTATTTATTAAATAACTAGACATATCAAAAATATAGGAGCCTCATCCAGTCCCTTGCAGATCGTAAACAGTTCATTGCAACAGTAAAAAACCAAAAATTGATACCAAGTAAAAACTCAGGATAGCGAATTTTCCAAAATAATCAAGAACCTCAAGATATCTCATTGTGACCAGACCCATAGAAAAACCAAGTATTATACTAATTATCAGCGTTGGAAATGGAGTACTTACTACTAGTAAAGTTCACAACAGTCTATTAATATCCTCTTGACTGTTGATCTGGACGACGCGACTTCCCGGATCCTTCTCATCAGTATCCTGCCGCCGCTTACCCACAGGTAGGTGTAGTTCTTCTCCCGCCGGGCGACGCGTGCATCCCTCAGTAGTTTTCGCCGCTCCTGCGTTAGCCCCTCGTTCACGTATATGACAGATGCATCATTGTCATGAAACCCAGGTCTCTTAGAGTTCAAATTTCTCTTTTTCTTCTCTTGCGGATGAACTCCTGCATATCTAATTTCCGAACAAATTTAACATGAATACCGGCAGGTCCATTTGAACCAGGAACAGCGGGTTTGTATCTATAGCAGTTGTCTATCTTACGTTCATCGAACTGAAAACCAATGGCTTCTGAAACTTTGGAAACAAGTTCCATTACATCTTCATTATTTTTTAAGGGTACCCCCGTTAATTTCCAGCACCTTATCCTTTGCGTCTTGTTCTTAGGTGTTAACCTTTTTTGTCAACTCGTGTACTGTCTTTTTTAAATTTACATTTTCTTGAAACAGAACATCTATATTTGCTACAACAGAATCCAATTTCTGCGCGACACCCTCCATTTTCTTATCTATATCCTCGATCCAGTCGGAATACTTTTGGATGTTATCACTCATATCCTTGCTAGTCTGTTTAACACTTCCTTACGGAAAGTCAACATTTCTGCAAGGATATCAGACAATGTTATCTTATCAGCTTGCATTTGCGTCGTTATCAGTTGCGTAACCACTGGCCCTTGCGGGCTTGACCGGGTCCATGAAACACGTACCGCACAACCAGGACTGCTTAACTTTGGTGTACTCTTCTTTGGATAATAATGGTTCAGTACATTTTAAGTGGAATTGTTATTTTACAAACTTTGCAAACAACGCGTAAAGCATTGTGAGCAAAACCCTTATGACATTTGTTACAAGATTGCTTGTTGATTGAACCTGTACTAGATTCAGAATCGTTTCCTGACTCGCGAAACTGACCTATTTTCTCACTTGTTGGTGTTAAAGGAGTTTCATCACCTCTTTTTTATCTTAACGAGTTCACATTTACCGCACTTCCAACTAGCTCCCGAAGAAACAATGTAATCGTAATCTCCTGAGCGACATTAGTCAAACATTTAAGATGGTATTTTATGGTCGCATTGGGAACATAGCAGAAAGTTATCATCCGGGTTAATATCACTTCTACACTTATAACAACTCATATTGACAAAATAACTTTTAAACCCGTTTAGAACAGGAATAAAATTTAAATGAATAAACCAAAAACACGACGAAAAACCGTTCCACTGTAACAAGACTGATAAGGATCAGAGCACTATCAATACAACCTTTCCTCTACGACTGCTCGGCCACAACTGAGAGAGAGAGAGAGAGAGAGAGAGAGAGAGAGAGAGGAGAGAGAGAGAGAGAGAGGAGAGAGAGGAGAGAGAGAGAGAGAGAGATGAGAGAGAGAGAGAGAGAGAGAGAGAGAGAGAGAGAGAGAGAGAGAGAGAGAGAGAGAGAGAGAGAGAGAGAGAGAGGAGAGAGAGAGAGAGAGAGAGAGAGAGAGAGAGAGAGAGAGAGAGAGAGAGAGAGAGAGAGAGAGAGAGAGAGAGAGAGAGAGAGAGAGAGAGAGAGAGAGAGAGAGAGAGAGAGAGAGAGAGAGGAGAGAGAGAGAGAGAGAGAGGAGAGAGAGAGAGAGAGAGAGAGAGAGAGAGAGGAGAGAGAGAGAGAGAGAGAGAGAGAGAGAGAGAGAGAGAGAGAGAGGAGAGAGAGAGAGAGAGAGAGAGAGAGAGAGAGAGAGAGAGAGAGAGAGAGGAGAGAGAGAGAGAGAGGAGAGAGAGAGAGAGAGAGAGAGAGAGAGAGAGGAGAGAGAGAGAGAGAGAGAGAGAGAGAGAGAGAGAGAGAGAGAGAGAGAGAGGAGAGAGAGAGAGAGAGAGGAGAGAGAGAGAGAGAGAGAGAGAGAGAGAGAGAGAGAGAGAGAGAGAGAGAGAGAGAGAGAGAGGAGAGGAGAGAGAGAGAGAGAGAGAGAGAGAGGAGAGAGAGAGAGAGAGAGAGAGAGAGAGAGGAGAGAGAGAGAGAGAGGAGAGAGAGAGAGAGAGAGAGAGAGAGAGACAATTGACAATTGACAATGGTTTTATTTATCCTGCCCTGGTTTGGGCCAAAGGCCCACTCTTCCACCAGGACAGGCTCAAAGATTTACAATTCTTTTTACATTAGTTGAGGGTTATATTACACAAATAGTATTAATAATATAATTTCTGATCACTAAGAATAACACACAATTTACGATTACATTATTAAAGTATTTTAGCTATTATTTTCATAAACTAACAAGTTTGTGAAATCGCTAGTTATAAATATAAATATTATTATTTTTATCCCTCCAAACTTCAATTAAGATACACACTGTAGAATATGTTTTATTTCGATTAATCTCCATTTATACAAACATCACATCTTTTCTAAGTACATTTTAATAATCTATTAATACCTTCTTAGCAATACCTCTTTTAACCTTTTGGCAAAAATATTGACACTAGGAGCATCCTTAACATAATTGTCTAAAGAATTCATAAGCCGAACTGATAATACATGAAAAGACCTATTATAAATTAATGTTCTATGAATTGGAACTCTTAACACTACTTCACCATATCTAGTTTCCCGTTGGTGCCCTTCTCCTAACCTTTTATAAACTTCATATAAATACTCTGGCTTTCTATTGACTAACAATTTCTTGCACAGATTCAAAACACTATACTCCCTTTTTTCTTTAACTTTTAATAGTCTTAGTTCTTTGTAGAATCCAGTTACATGGTCATCTAATCGCAAATTATACATATACCTAATACACGCGTTTTGTGCTCTTTGTAGCTTAGTTGTTAAGGTTTCATTTAAGTCACAATAGGCTATATTAGCGTAATCAAAATAAGGAAAAATTAAAGTAGTAACTAACATTTTCTTAATCATAAAAGTTGGTTTAAAATTCAATCGTCTTAACTGGTACAAACATTGATAAACTTTCCTATGTATGTAATCCACTTGTTCCGACCACGATAAATTTTGAGTAATTCTTATCCCTAAGTTAACAACAGATTTTTCAAATTCTAAAACTGTACTATTTATTTTTATAGGTAACACAGTATGATGCTCTATGCTAGAAAGTAAGCGAGAAGTGCCCACAATCATAGGTTTGCATTTCAATACATTTAAACCTAATCCATGGTTTGTGCACCACTTAACAAGGTTTTCCAAGTCAGCATTTAAATTAGTGATAGCTATGTTAATATCCTTTACACTAGTCTGCAAATACAACTGTACATCATCAGCATATATATGGATTTCACTAAATGTAATGGATTCTATTATTCTGTTAATATACAATGAAAACAACAACGCAGACAGAGTGGAACCCTGAGGTACACCGGAAAGGTTAACTTTCCAATCTGAAAACAAGCCTCCTGCGGTTTTAATGCGCTGCAATCTATTGTCTAAATAGGAACTAAACCATCGAACAACATTTGAACTAAAATTATAAGACTCTAAAATAGACAAAAGAAGCTTGTGATTAACACAGTCAAATGCACGACTGAAGTCTAAAAACAGTAAAATAGTTACAAGTCTCTTATCCATTGCATATCTTAAATCATCTGTAATACGAATTAAAGCAGTTTGAGTGCTGAAGTGTTTTCTATACCCTGACTGGTATTTACACAATATATCTTTCTCATCAATGTATTCACATATTTGACTATGCACTAACTTATCTAAAACCTTTCCGAACACACACAGTATATTTATCGACCTATAGTGCTTACACTCAGAAGGGCTAGATATTTTTGGCAAAGGTAATATAACTGATTTTTTCCATTGGCTAGGATAAACTGAGTTAATTATAGAAAAATTATAAACATGGCATAAAACCTCCTTAATTTTATTGAAAATTAACTTGATAAACTTTATTTCAATTTCATCGTTTCCTACAGCATTTGAAGATATACTATTTAACATTTTAAACATTGAATCACAATTAACATCCTTAAAGCTAAATATCCCAGATGGCTCATTATACATGTTCTTATATTGTTGAACCAAATCATTACTGATTTCATTATTTATACCACAAAAAAAATCATTCAAATTATTCAAAGGTACAATTGGTTCCGTTAATCCTTTTTTCTCCTTTCCAGCTCCCTGTTTCCTAAGCACCTTCCATACATCTTTACTGGAGTTATCTTTTTGAAAGAACAATTCAAAATGCCTATTTCTTGCATCTCTTAACACTGTCTTTACTCTATTTCTAAGAGTTTTATAACTTTCCCATACACCTAGGTCTTTAGTCTTAACATAACGCCTATAAATAACGTCTCTTTCTTTCATCATATTTCTAATTTCTCCCGTAATCCAAGGACACGGGTCTCTCTTTTTAGAAACATTACGCTCTATTACATATTTATTGAACAACACAGATAAATAACTTTCTAAAATAGCTACCTTATTATCAATTGAATCACTATTATATAGCTCATCCCACTTTAAACTCAAACACTCATTCTTCAAAGCATCTAGGTTTATATTTCTAAAATCTCTTATCTTAATTTTACCCTTATCAGTATCTATTTTATTTTTAACATTGAATTCTAAATATATCAAATCATGATATGATAAACCAGATACTGATATTTGTCCAAATTGTAGAGAGAGAGAGAGAGAGAGAGAGAGAGAGAGAGAGAGAGAGAGAGAGAGGAGAGAGAGAGAGAGGAGAGAGAGAGAGAGAGAGAGAGAGAGAGAGGAGAGAGAGAGAGAGAGAGAGAGGAGAGAGAGAGAGAGAGAGAGAGAGAGGAGAGAGAGAGAGAGAGAGAGAGAGAGAGAGAGAGAGGAGAGAGAGAGGAGAGAGAGAGAGAGAGAGAGAGAGAGAGGAGAGAGAGAGAGAGAGAGAGAGAGAGAGAGAGAGAGAAGAGAGAGAGAGAGAGAGAGAGGAGAGAGAGAGTGAGAGAGAGAGAGAGGAGAGAGAGAGAGAGAGAGAGAGAGACGAGAGAGAGAGAGAGAGAGAGAGAGGAGAGAGAGAGAGAGAGAGGAGAGAGAGAGAGAGAGAGAGAGAGAGAGGAGAGAGTGAGAGGAGAGAGAGAGAGAGAGAGGAGAGAGAGGAGAGAGAGAGAGAGAGAGAGAGAGAGAGAGAGAGAGAGAGAGAGAGAGAGAGAGAGAGAGAGAGAGAGAGAGAGAGAGAGAGAGAGACGAGAGAGAGAGAGAGAGAGAGAGAGAGAGAGGAGAGAGAGAGAGAGAGCGAGAGAGAGACGAGAGAGAGAGAGAGAGAGAGAGAGAGAGAGGAGAGAGAGAGAGAGAGACAATTGGACAATTGACAATGGTTTTATTTATCCTGCCCTGGTTTGGGCCAAAGGCCCACTCTTCCACCAGGACAGGCTCAAAGATTTACAATTCTTTTTACATTAGTTTGAGGGTTATATTACAACAAATAGTATTAATAATATAATTTCTGATCACTAAGAATAACACACAATTTACGATTACATTATTAAAGTATTTTAGCTATTATTTTCATAAACTAACAAGTTTGTGAAATCGCTAGTTATAAATATAAAATATTATTATTTTTATCCCTCCAAACTTCAATTAAGATACACACTGTAGAATATGTTTTATTTCGATTAATCTCCATTTATACAAACATCACATCTTTTCTAAGTACATTTTAATAATCTATTAATACCTTCTCTTAGCAATACCTCTTTTAACCTTTTGGCAAAAATATTGACACTAGGAGCATCCTTAACATAATTGTCTAAAGAATTCATAAGCCGAACTGATAATACATGAAAAGACCTATTATAAATTAATGTTCTATGAATTGGAACTCTTAACACTACTTCACCATATCTAGTTTCCCGTTGGTGCCCTTCTCCTAACCTTTTATAAACTTCATATAAATACTCTGGCTTTCTATTGACTAACAATTTCTTGCACAGATTCAAAACACTATACTCCCTTTTTTCTTTAACTTTTAATAGTCTTAGTTCTTTGTAGAATCCAGTTACATGGTCATCTAATCGCAAATTATACATATACCTAATACACGCGTTTTGTGCTCTTTGTAGCTTAGTTGTTAAGGTTTCATTTTAAGTCACAATAGGCTATATTAGCGTAATCAAAATAAGGAAAAATTAAAGTAGTAACTAACATTTTCTTAATCATAAAAGTTGGTTTAAAATTTCAATCGTCTTAACTGGTACAAACATTGATAAAACTTTCCTATGTATGTAATCCACTTGTTCGACCACGATAAATTTTGAGTAATTCTTTATCCCTAAGTTAACAACAGATTTTTCAAATTCTAAAAAACTGTACTATTTATTTTTATAGGTAACACAGTATGATGCTCTATGCTAGAAAGTAAGCGAGAAGTGCCCACAATCATAGGTTTGCATTTCAATACATTTAAACCTAATCCATGGTTTGTGCACCACTTAACAAGGTTTTCCAAGTCAGCATTTAAATTAGTGATAGCTATGTTAATATCCTTTACACTAGTCTGCAAATACAACTGTACATCATCAGCATATATATGGATTTCACTAAATGTAATGGATTCTATTATTCTGTTAATATACAATGAAAACAACAACGCAGACAGAGTGGAACCCTGAGGTACACCGGAAAGGTTAACTTTCCAATCTGAAAACAAGCCTCCTGCGGTTTTAATGCGCTGCAATCTATTGTCTAAATAGGAACTAAACCATCGAACAACATTTGAACTAAAATTATAAGACTCTAAAATAGACAAAAGAAGCTTGTGATTAACACAGTCAAATGCACGACTGAAGTCTAAAAACAGTAAAATAGTTACAAGTCTCTTATCCATTGCATATCTTAAATCATCTGTAATACGAATTAAAGCAGTTTTTGAGTGCTGAAGTGTTTTCTATACCCTGACTGGTATTTACACAATATATCTTTCTCATCAATGTATTCACATATTTGACTATGCACTAACTTATCTAAAACCTTTCCGAACACACACAGTATATTTATCGACCTATAGTGCTTACACTCAGAAGGGCTAGATATTTTTGGCAAAGGTAATATAACTGATTTTTTCCATTGGCTAGGATAAACTGAGTTAATTATAGAAAAATTATAAACATGGCATAAAACCTCCTTAATTTATTGAAAATTAAATTGATAAACTTTATTTCAATTTCATCGTTTCCTACAGCATTTGAAGATATACTATTTAACATTTTAAACATTGAATCACAATTAACATCCTTAAAGCTAAATATCCCAGATGGCTCATTATACATGTTCTTATATTGTTGAACCAAATCATTACTGATTTCATTATTTATACCACAAAAAAAATCATTCAAATTATTCAAAGGTACAATTGGTTCCGTTAATCCTTTTTTCTCCTTTCCAGCTCCCTGTTTCCTAAGCACCTTCCATACATTCTTTACTGGAGTTATCTTTTTTGAAAGAACAATTCAAAATGCCTATTTCTTGCATCTCTTAACACTGTCTTTACTCTATTTCTAAGAGTTTTTATAACTTTCCCATACACCTAGGTCTTTAGTCTTAACATAACGCCTATAAATAACGTCTCTTTCTTTCATCATATTTCTAATTTCTCCCGTAATCCAAGGACACGGGTCTCTCTTTTTAGAAACATTACGCTCTATTACATATTTATTGAACAACACAGATAAATAACTTTCTAAAATAGCTACCTTATTATCAATTGAATCACTATTATATAGCTCATCCCACTTTAAACTCAAAAACACTCATTCTTCAAAGCATCTAGGTTTATTATTTCTAAAATCTCTTATCTTAATTTTACCCTTATCAGTATCTATTTTATTTTTAACATTGAATTCTAAATATATCAAATCATGATATGATAAACCAGATACTGATATTTGTCCAAATTGTAGAGAGAGAGAGAGAGAGAGAGAGAGAGAGAGAGAGAGAGAGAGAGAGAGAAGAGAGAGAGAGAGAGAGAGAGAGAGAGAGAGAGAGAGAGAGAGAGAGAGAGAGGAGAGAGAGAGAGAGAGAGAGAGAGAGAGAGAGAGAGAGAGAGAGGAGAGAGAGAGAGAGAGAGAGAGAGAGAGAGAGAGAGAGAGAGAGAGAGAGAGAGAGAGAGAGAGAGAGAGAGAGGAGAGAGAGAGAGAGAGAGAGAGAGAGAGAGAGAGAGAGAGAGAGAGAGAGAGAGAGAGAGAGAGAGAGAGAGGAGAGAGAGAGAGAGAGAGAGAGAGGAGAGAGAGAGAGAGAGAGAGAGAGAGAGAGAGAGAGAGAGAGAGAGAGAGAGAGAGAGAGAGAGAGAGAGGAGAGAGAGAGAGACGAGAGAGAGAGAGAGAGAGAGAGATTAATTTAACGTCTGTCGCGTTCCGCACAAGTTAGCCGACTTTCCGAGCATGCCCTCAACATCGCCAGATCCTCTCGCTGCCAAGGCTCCAGACCAATCAGAGCGCGTTTCGTCTTAGGATGGTACTCTGAGAGGTGATGCCGCCTAGGCGATTCATTTAGTCATTCACAAAGTACATGGTGCTTTTAGACGGCTCAAGGCCTGCGTACACTAATGCTGATTTCAGCGCATTCCGTACACGTGACTGCGACAACACCGGTGTCGTCGCATTATCGCGGGCTTCAATTTAATGCATATACAGGCTGTGGCAGAACTCCTGTCCCTTTCTTCTGAAGTGGCCTTAACGCCAATATTTTCCTATATTAATCCGGATGGCACTTGATGTGTAAGGCAGCATTGTTACATATTGTAGAGGTCTTACCAGTATAAAGGTGGTTAAAATAATCACTAAAGTAACAATAAGATATGTACGCCAGACTTAAACTGGAACATCTTGATACTCGCAGGACTGTAGCCGACTTAGTGGTTCTCCATAAGTTGGTGAACGGTGTGATGGTTTGCCCGGACGTCCTTCAACTCCTCAATTTCAAGACACCATCCAGCACTCGTTCCAATGACCTCTTCATCACGCAACACTATATCACAAACTATGCAGCAAACAGCACGGTGGCTCGCCTGCAGAGGGCCGGCAACAACCTGCCTATAACTGTCGACCTGTTCCATGATGGCGTGAGATCATTGAAGTGGAAAGTGAAAGGTGCAGTGCTGCCAACGTAAATGCCTCCACTTAATGTCTATGTTTGTTCATTTTCTCGGTTTATTGTATGTCATAGTTTGTCTATTTACCATTGTTATTTTTACTGTCTGCTGTTTTGAAACACTGTTACGAATATCCCTGTTATATTATTTTATAGTTTATTAGGTTTTTTCTGTTGTTACTGTTATTAAGTTATTTCTGTTATTATGTTATTTCTATTGTTATAGTTTATTTATTGTTGCGTTCTTTCATTATGGTATTGTTATAGTTTTTAAAACATTTAAATACGTTTTTATTCTAGCATATATCATGCCTTGCATTAGAGTATTATGTAATATTTCCTTTCAGTCATTCACATGTTTTTGTTGAGGTAATTTTTTGGTTTAGGTTAAGTTGTAATTATTGATCTTGAATTATGGATCTTGAATGTAAAAATGGAGTATGTCCGTTGGAAATAAATAAATAAATAAATAAATAAATAAATAAGATATTTTCGTACTATTAAGTTAAACTCATTTATTTGTTGAAATTTTGGGGCGTTAACACCGAGGTGTCACACCCGTACGGGACCGTATGACATACCAGGATTGTTAAGAGTTCACGCCTGTACTTGGAAGTTCGTTCTTGATTATTGGATGCAGAAGGGGGCTTTGTATTTGCCTTACTAAATTGCCGATCTTAGTATTTAAAACAGTAAGACTTATTGTAATATCACTAGTATAAAGGAATACGACATTTTCCAATATATAATATTTTATTATTTTTATGTTTATGTCATGTTTGAGTTCAAAAATTTTCCACTATACTGTATAGTAAAGTTTTAACCAAGAGTTTGCTTTAGTATAGATTCAATCTGATATACACAACCCTCCGTGAATATTGGGAATAAAAATAGAGTAAAAAACAAACAGAAGTTTTAGGCTGGAGAAGTGTATTTACTGATAGTAAAATTGTGTATGTTACAGCTGGAGAAACTTTGATTGGGTCTGTCCTGGATACAGATGGTTTTAAATCCTTTTTAATTATTTACGCATGTAACGCAAGAACAGGTGAGTTATCATAATAGAAAAGAAAAATTACAGTTATAGAGTTTACTAAAATATGCTTACCGATTCGGTTAACTCACATGAGATAACTGGCTATGATTTATAATCCAGTATCAGAAATGTTTCTTTCATTGTATAAGCAATTACAGCGTTTTTTTTTAAAGTCTTCTATAACATGTTCATAATAAAAATACAAATATTAGTTAGAATTTGTCTTTTTACAGTATGTCTCAGTACCTGGTTTTCAGGCTAGACGTGTCTAGAAATAACTAACATTTGCGATATAATAATGAACTATTGATTTTTAACCAGTTATGTTGTATATAACATTGAGATATCTGTGGTCTGCAACCAAGATAGTAGATTAGTAAAGTGTAATGTAATCACAAAGTTACGCGGTCTAGTCGGTATGCAATTTGTAGCTCTTGTGTTTGTGATTCTGTCGTTATAATATCAACTGCAGCAAAAATTCAATTCCTTAGCTCCCGTAAACTTTTTACTATCACCTGGTACACCAAATTGATGATTTCCCATGGAGAGAAATCTGGGGTGTCAGGATCTGGCGATCTTGCTGGCCATTCAAAAGGCCCTATTCTACCGATCCATGGACCTACATATTTGCGATACTGTGCTGGAGTAGCGTCTTGCTGAAATTTGATCAAGCATTTTCGGTACTGCAAAAAGTTGTGTCATGTCCAAATAAATGTGACTGTTACTGTTTGTTCTATAAAAATTACCTAATGATGCATTGTGCATCAGTCCTAACCACTTCTGGAGTGTTTTGCTGATAAATGAAAACCGTTATAGCAGGATGAATGCAGTCAATGGTATGGAATACAATTCAACAGTGGCTCTATAAGCACCTGGATTCTCAGTAAACATAATCATCATGCATGGTACTGGGCTAGGTAGATGTTATGAACAGGAATGATTAGGTTCGGTTACATTGAAACATTGCGTTTTTAATAAGTAGTTTTTGGCATTGTGTTTGAAATGTGGCAGTTAAGCTTTAAACACTCAATCTTGATTCTATTACTTTATGTTAGTAATTAAAATCATCATTAAAATATACAAAATTATTCTAATGGAATTAATTTCATTTTTAACCCAGACACCCTGGTATTTTAATAATACACACTACAACTAATCATATTATGTCAAAAATTAATAAGAGGATTGTATGTAAACTTGTATTAAATAACTATTCTATAATGTGTTTTTTAATATATATTCAGTTCAATATTAAAACTCGTATTGTGGTAAATGATACATTGGAACATTATTTACTGATTAAATCATTAGTCATAATTTTTAATGTGGAACAGTGATGTCAAACATATTATTTCTGTTTCAGCTAATGGAGATCCAATCGTAAACGTTATTTCCAGAGACATCAGAGGACTGACCCCGAAAACTAAAAGGAGAGTTGAAGCTGCCCTCAGAGCAAACAATATATGCCCGGAAAAACTGATAGAAGTTAACAGAAGGAATTGTCCACGTTATGTATGTTAACATGAATGGTAGATAAAAGATTATTCAGAATTCAGACATAAAATATAAGATCAAATAAAACACGGTAGATTTTTCATTATGAAGAATTCAACCTATCACCAAATTCCTCTTATCTCAAAATTTAGGCCATTCCTGCTTCCAGGAGCGAGCTGAGGTGGTGTCGAATTGATGATGTACATCTTTTCTACAGAGATTTCGGCTTATGGTGCATTTTTTTGTTCTCCGGTTTATCTTCTGCTCCATCCCCTCACTGTGTATCCAGATTCAGATATAACTTCAACCGATTTGCCACATATATATGTATTCCTTTTTAGTATGAATTGTCTGGAAACTCTGTATCACGTGAGTGGAATAAAAAAAAAAAACAGTTGATTGATTTTTGCACCAAGTGCTTAAAACTTTAGTAAGTCAGCCCATACTGGCAGGTCAAAGGAGAAGTTCAAGTTGCTTTTTCAAGTCCAATATAGTAAACATAAACTAAAACATAACAAGCCCATCCATAAATCAGCAAAAATCAATTTCTATCTACAAAGATTCAGCTATGGGTTTTAGTACTGTGAGTGAGATATATGCGCCATCTAGGCTTACATATCTATCAGTTATAGATTAATTTTAAAATAATTTTGCTTATATTCTTAAAGT
Organism: Homalodisca vitripennis; assembly: GCF_021130785.1. Lineage (NCBI taxonomy): Eukaryota > Metazoa > Arthropoda > Insecta > Hemiptera > Cicadellidae > Homalodisca > Homalodisca vitripennis. The sequence goes on from NC_060213.1 coordinate 70,316,192, forward strand.
ATAAACTATAAAATTTATTGAATGCTTAAAGCTTAAAAGAAAATTCTTCTTGGGATTTAGTTTACCGGCTTTTCAACAAACATTTGGTTCATCGCAATGTAATGTGAAACTGGGATCGTTGGACACAAAAGGAAAGAAAGTAGTATCCTGATCATATACGAACGTCTATCAGAGCTCTAGGCTACGAATTCCTACTTCCTCATGCGCGCAATGTTCGTTTTGCAGACCAAGCCAGGTAGCGTGAAGCATAGAGCAGACAGGAAAAGTAATATTTGAAAATATTGACCTAGTCTTGATCCGGGAGAGAAAATAGCAGTTATCTGCGCTAAGGCCAATAGAGTACTGGAATTATTGCTCGTGCATCAAGAAATGCTTTTTCACCTGGTACCATCAAGTTACTGTATGCGCCGTATTTTGGGTCTGTGATTTGGGCACCTTATCTCGTTGGACATTGCTGTTCACTTGATAATGTAGAGACGCTTTCTTCGTTTGAAGGGTGTTATGAGTGGTCTTAATTACTCTGATGTCGACGTCCATGAAATTGCTGATCATTACAGTATTAACTCTCTCTCTTCCAGAAGCATTGGCTTGGGTCTGATTTTCCTATTCAAGGTTTTTAATGGCTTACTTGACTGCCCCGAACTTCTTCAGCTGATCGACGTCCTTATTCCACAGAGAACTCGCTTGATACAGACTTTAAGCAGACATCACCGTCACACTGCGCATATCTACCACAGCACTGTCTCTCGTCTTATGTGCTTGGGAAATGCCTCTCAACTGGAGTTCTTTGGAATGCCCCTCCAGACCTTCAGAAGGCAAGCCCTCTTGCTTCCTTCAGATCAATTCCTTCTGTTTGATAAATTTACTTTCTAAGTCATTATGTTATATTATTGCTTATAGTGTTGTATACGTTATCATGAGTGTACTGGTTGTTTTATGTTTATCACGTTGACGTTGTTTCATTGTTACTTTTATGTTCGCTATTGCTATTATTGTTAATACTGTTATTGTTATCATTTATATGATTTTCCTCTTATCAACACTATCGATTGAACTACTATTTTAGTATACTAAGTTTGCTTATTAATTTGGCTTATGGTTACACATGTTGGTTGGCTTGCTTGCAACATGTTATTGTATTATTACTTATTGATACTTTTGTATTTTTCTCTCTTTAATTTATATTATTATATATTGTTACGTGTCATACATTGTAAATAATATTTAGCATATTTATTCGTTGTGTATTCTGTATAAGTGTTACATTTAAGTATATTATGTTTATTATTATTATTAATCAACTTTGATTACCATGATTTGTCGTAGGAAGATCCAAATAAAAAAAAACTTTCCATAAAATGAAAATGATTATTTAGTGGCTTAGAAATACTTTGTACACTTTTACTCTTACATGATTTGAATGTGAAATAAAATGTTATGAATACATTTGAAAAATATCTCAAACATTATTCTTATACTGCATATATAATATCTTTAGTATATCACAAAAATCATAGCGCTACCAAAATTAAAACCTTAAAGGTACTCTGTGAAATTTACTTCAAACAAGTAAGCACATGCCAGAATTCAAGCCAAACAATTTTTCTATGTCCAAGAAACTACATATGTAAGCACCAAAACACTTCTCAGGGTAACCTTTTTAGAGAAATAGTAATTTACAATATTCCATCAGTCAGAAGCCAACCAGCTGAGATCGACTACTTAAATAGAAGAACAACTATCTCAGACATTGTGCAACAACATGTAAGATTTTAGTTTCTCTAACAGTATGCTACGATTGAGCCAAAGAAACAGCAGCCAAACATGGTTAAAGTCACGAGATAGTTGACTTAGCGATTGGTCTGCTAATTTTATTTATAACGCCTGAACAAGTTTGCGTTCTTTCGGTGAAAAAAAGTTTTTTCTCGGTGTATTTGCTGGCTTCAGCCCATTTCATGTAACATTTTTCAGACCAGCATTGTCTACCAGTTTTAGATTTTCCCAGTAGATCTTTTCCTTACTTCTTATAATTACTATAATTTTAATATTTAGTGGTCTTTTGTCTCGCTTATGTATTACCCTACTGCAGGAACGTGTTATAGTGATAGCACTTTTTGTTTGTTTTGTGTATAATTTTTTGTTTGGTTTTACGAGACTTGGAAAGAGGTTCTAATATTGTATATCCTGCTTACTCTTTTAAATTTTAGTAGTAATCCGATAACATGAGAATATTTACATGTACGTGAACTTTTCTTGGTTTTCATTTTTTGACTTAAGGGGTTATATTATTATTTATATTTTTCACTTATTTATAACAGTCTGAGGATTTACATTTGTCATAAGATCTGATACAATATTTTTTGGTTTCTTCTTTCATTTCATCTTTGTCAAAAGACAAGTTCTTTGCTCAATGTGTATAAAACTCCTTCTTTGACAGATTTGTAAGAGTTCGATGGAAAATTTAAATATTTACCAAAATTTATTCTTTGTGCTCTTAGTATCCTCCCAAGCATAATTTGACGTCCGTTAACTAAGTCCCGGAGTGTGCGCTATCCGACGACTTCTGTTAGGGTAAGTACAATTATACAAAATAAAATTTTGTTACATATTCATATATTTTATTAGATTTAATATATTGGTACATTATTCCTAATATATGTATATTCAATAGACCTAGATATTTCGAGTAATGAATAAGGGAAATTTTATTCTTCCCGTGAGCTTGAAGACAGGGTATAAATAATAAATTTATTACAATAATTTAAAGTAGCTTTTTGATATATTTATTAGTATCACGAAAAGTATGAAGAGAAAATAAAATCTAGTAAGTAATCGTAGAGGAAAGATTCATCTCCTTACCTTTCCTGAAGATAACCTTTCAGAATTATTGTCGGTCAGATCTCATCAAGGATCGGATTGCATTATCCTCCGAGTCTGAGACTTTGACATAATTCAACCGACGAAAATGCAACCGGTTTTTACTCGTATCTGATAAAACCTAGCTCCATCGTGTAGAATAATGATTCCCCTAAACGTAAACATTATGTGCTTCCAATATTCTATTGGAATATATTGACATTTGAGCCAAACGTTAGCCTTAATCATCATTGTTTGCATCTTCTGTTACAAGATATATCCAAATCCCATGGACTTAAGAATTAAGTCCAAATTGAACCCAAACTCCTAGTTTGATTAAAGTTTAAAACACAATAATTATAAAAAGCCACATCGAATTTTTTTTTGAAACCGAAGTCTTCAATTTTTTTGTATCATTATGAGTACCTTGTACCTTTAATAAAAAATTTGCAAAATAATATTTCAAAAGTAATAAGGTTGTATTTAGTTGAACAGAAATAAATTTACATGATTGATTGTTTATTAATGAAGTAAACTATTATATAAGCTACAAGGTTGATAACCACACACGTGGACAAATAAAGAACTATCGCTATGGGGCAGGACTACAGCGATACATTGCACGTGTCTCTACACAGGTAATAGTGAGTGATGGTGAAAGGAATATTTCATTGTTTTTGTAAATAATTGTAACTTCTAAAATGATCGTTCTTTGTAGAAACGTTATGGTCACTAGTGTCTTAGGTAGGCCTATGTTATACTCTGTTGAAGACCTTTTTTAGTATAAAATTGAAATATTTCAGAAATGTGTAAAGGATTCTCGTTGGAACTTTTTAAGTAATCATTATTGTTTATTTGATTTTGTAACACATCCTATGAAAGGTAACATTGCAAGTTTCATACTGTCTCACACAGAAAAAGTTCAGACGCAATAACAACATATTTACACATAAACTACAACACCAATAACGTTGCTTTTAGGTTGGTATATTTTATAGTTTATGAGCCGAAAAATTGTCTAAGTTAAAATATTTAGATAATTGTCTGACCATAATATGTTAACTGAAGCATAATTATAATATTCTAATACTTTTGCGTGTAACCCATAAATGGGGAAATTAGGGAAGAAATATTATATACATATATATATATATATATATATATATATATATATATATATATATATATATATATATATATATTCAGGAGTTTTCGCGTATGACTATGGGTGAATCATGAGTTTCCTTTTTAGTGGCAGCCCACCATTGCTCCACAATTTGGCTTTTAATTACATGTACATGTGTACAACTGAAAAAGAGGGTATATTTCCTGCCGTCCACGAACGTACTGTAATACATTTGTAACATATAACGATGATAAATGTAAGAAATTCTGTTGTATCGTATTTGCAAATGTCTAATTAGAGTGTTTTATTTAATACTTTGAATTTATTTTTGGAACGTATACTCTAAAATATATATACTTTAACCTCTATCTTCCGATTAAGGCATCTCTTTCTCATTGGTGGATTCATCGTGTAATGTCTGTCCTCGGCAGAACTGCTCTGAAACTCGCCGTGCTATGAACTAGCAGAAGGGGTCTCGTTTTCACTCTGAATCAAGGTGAGAGGTATCGAAACCCCCCTTTTGTACCCGTTGGAAGTGGCAGTGTGGCTACGAATCTCGTCTTGTTAGGACGTCCTAAACAATGTCTCGCTGCTCTTTCTCTAACGCGTTGGCAGTACAGTACCGCTCCGAACTTTGTCTGGGTATGTTCGTTCGATAAACAGCCTCGTACCCTTTGTTTACCAATGTTGGCAGTGTGCCGGAGTCGCTTTGGAATTCCTTTCGATTCCAACTCATTAGTGCGGGATAAATCAAATCAAATCAAATATAGTTCATTGCTGAGACAATAATTACATCGTATGGCAAACGTCAGTTAATAATGATATTCTAAAATTTCTGTCATTCATACTATAAAACACATACAGACATACAATCTTTACAATCACACCTCTTTCATTCATCGCCAATGCAACCCACTTCGAACAGCGGGGTCAGACTTCTAATTGGGCGGCCTCCCAGTTGAAAGCCTAAAACTTACCTGCTTTATAAAATGTTTGAGACACCAAGAAGCGTTTTAGGCGAGTCTTAAACGCCTTTGTCGTTGGAGCATCTTTGATTAAATTGGGCAATCTGTTTAAGAATTGAACACCTGCTTGTGAAGGCAGGCGTTCATAAACCACCGTTCTGTGTCTACCAGTTCGGTAGTTTGATCTGCCACGTGTCTCATACATGTGTATGTCTTGGCCTCTGGTTAAGGTACATTTATTCATACAAAACGTAATTGTTTCCAATATGTAAAGACATGGCAGAGTCAACAGCTGCAATTTCTTGAAAACTTGCCTGCACGACTCTCTGAATTTGATTTTTGCGACGATTCGAATTGCTTTTTTTGGAGTCTGTAAGCACTTTGGAACTGAGTGTTAGCGCAAGCTCCACAAAGGATCACTCCATAGGCCAGGTGGGGGTATATCAAGCCATAATACCCTGTAATCAGTACCTGACTCGAGCAGTATTTTGCTAAAGACCTCAGAACAAAGATGCCTGACCAGAATTTGGCGCAAACATGATCTATGTGCACATTCCATGTCGTCCTCGATTACAGGAATTTTGAAGAGTAGACTTCGTCCAGTGTGGAGTCAGCCATCAAAAGATGCCAGGTCCACACTGGTTGCCCGCAGTGCGCAAAGAAAAATTTAAAACGTTGGTTTTTGAAGAGGTTATTGTGAGGTTGAGGCTGTTGAAGTATTGGACACAATTATTGATATCAAAAAAAGCCTGTTGTTCCAAAATTTCATTTGGTCTTGCATTGAAAAAAGAGTCTTATTATCTGCAAATGCATAATCTATTCTTCCATGCAGAAGCGATGATTCTATGTCGTTGACATAAAGCAGGGAAAGCACAGTACTGAAGATAGACCTCTGGGGTACTCCATAGCTAAGATCTGTTGATTTGGATGATTTATTTGATATCTGGACAACTTGGGATCTGCGGCTTAGAAATAAGCACGCCTCGAATGCCGTGGGACTCAAGTTTGTCGAGCAGTATATTGTGGAAAACGCAGTCGAATCCTTTGGACAGATCCAGGAACACACTCATTCCGACATTCAATCCCCTCTAAAATCATATCGACAAGACAAACGACTGCGTCGGTTGCCGATTTACCCTTTCTGAACCCAAACTGTTCATTTGAGAGCTGATTATATTTTTTCCAAAACGTGAAAAAATATTTGTTTACAATTGGAACAACTTTTGCAATTTTGAGGAGAGAGGGGAACACTCCTGTTCGGAATGAATAATTTACTAATACAGTTAAGGATCTCACTAAATGCTTGCAGCATTTTTTAATGAGCCACGGGGACATTAGATTGAGGTTGTTTGTTTTTTTAGCATGGAGCTGCTGGATAATTAAGTGAAGCTTATCCTCAACAATAGGCGCCAACACCATTGATGCTGCTGGGCTCTGCCTTCGCGAGGGGCTTACTTTAGAGTCAGATGGCTGAGGACCTTGCCCGTCAGCAACGGATGCGAAAAACTCGTTAAACCAACTGGCAATCTCAGTCCCATCCTGCACAAGCCTATCCGCCACTTTAGTTTTGATATGTTTTATTTATTGTTTATGATGCCCCAAGTTGTTTTCAATACGTTTTTTGAAGAGAGAATTGATTTGGAGACATCGAGTGCTTTACATAAGAGATGAATTCCTCCAAACATGTGCCTACTCCGATGACAGTGACTGAGGGAGGTGTTGTAAACGGCCCTATCCGTCTATCGATGGACATCAGTCGACCCTCCTGGAAGCCCTGACCGAGTTAGAGTTGCCGCCCCATGAGCCAGGCATGAAGCTAGAACAACGTCGGTGAGTTGGCATCATTCCATAAACCCTTTTATTCTGACTTTCTGATAAAGTTGGAATCATCCCATAAACACTATTTATTTTAACTTTTTGATAACCAGCTTTCCAAATATGTCTGTATTTTAATTTATTACTCGGTAATATGTTACCCATTTTATAAACCTTACTACCTCACCGTTTGGATATACCAAAATACCCTGATTGGATATGGGTATTTTCAGGTTTATCTATTTCATATGGGCAACACCAGATCACCGAACTAAATTTATTGCCCAGGCATTCCCGACGACGCGGAACACACTTTCTTCTGCTTCTCGCGTTGGGAAAGGCCACCGCTATGAGGCAATACGCACTTTTCATCCTTTATCAGCAGACTTGTCTGCCACGTGATGCTGGAGGGTCAGGAACACTGGACATTTTTATCGCAATTCGTCCAGGACATGCTCCGGGTAAAGATGGCTGATCTGGATCGTCACGCGTTCTAAACCAAAGTTTTTCGAAGGAAAAATCGCCGCGAGCCCTGAGTACTTACGTTAAAAGCAGATCTAACCTGAAGTAATATGACTAACGGTTTCCGGGTTAGGATCCTGAAGTATGGACACAGTTTCTTGTGGTTAGTTCACGTCTTTTGTTAACACAACAGGCTGGTCACCTGTGTGCATAAATGCATTTTCCTACCTCTGCATAAATAAAACCTTTCATAAGTAACTAAGCCTGATATCTGTTTGATCATGTTTCATCTTATTTTAACTCATTTGCATCAATTTTGTTCACCTATAACCCTCTTTTGATACCTGCAATACAAAGTCATTCGATGATTTTTAATAAGTTGTTATGACAGTATACATTAGGGGGTATGTAATTTTACAACCCGTGTACTGAGTAAGGAAGAGCAATCTGACAACGTATGTATAACACTAATTCGTTTCAAGGTCATTCATGTCAATTTGTAAAAAGGGTATTGATATAGTTATTTATCAGATTGCATTAATGTGAATGAAACCTGAAAATAAGTTAATAAGAAAATTATGTATTAAGTTAATGTGTAAATTATGAAGAGGAAAAGTATTAGTGAAAAGTCAAAATTACTAAGATGGGTTATTGAATCATTTAGTTCATCTCAGATATTAATGAATTGTCGTAACAATATTATGGTTTGTATTTTTACAGTATACTGCCTATGGAGCATACCAAATGACGATAACTTACAAAATCAAGTTACTTTTCAAGAATTTTAATATTTTTTGGGAATATATGTGCTTTATTAAACTAGTACACAGTCCGTAGTAATAATAGTTATTTATACTACTATAAAATTTATTAATATTTATATATATATTTTTATTTTAATAGAAAGTGTGCGTAAAGTTAATGAGATTTCAAACTAAACTACATTAATTTGAGCATACAAATTAAATCTGCTGTCTCAAAATAAGTGAATTTAGAATAAATTTATGTAATGAATAAATAAATATAGTTTAACGTAGAACAATAAATATGTTGACCTCTTATGGAGTCGACACAAAGACTGATTACTTAAAAAATTAACTTAATTGGTTGAAAGTTTTAGAATCTATTTTCTTTTAGTTACCACTACCTTGTGGAATCTTTACCCTCTAAACCAATCAGAGCGCTGTGCTCAGGAAGAGAAAGGTATATTAGTTATTAGGAGTATTAAGATTAATATATTGTTATAAGAATAAAGTAACCTCTAACATAAATTTCACAACGTAAAAGGTTTTAAGTACCAGTATTGTTTAAATGAACAATTGATAGATTCTACAATGGTTCTTTTACAGTGTTGTTCTCAGTGCTCTTGGTATACTCACAAGCACCAGCACAGACACTAGTAGGCCTACCATATGACGTCCGCAACTTGTGTCCTGGTGTATGTCCCATCCGGCGACCTCCTGCAAGTGTGAGTGTACATATCCTAAATTCAATATTATATATAGTTATTTATCAGATATTGAACAGGGTTTCTTAAAATACCAACCCCTATTAACATTTTTATGAACAGAGATGGAGTGACTTGCTTTAGGGGTTGTTTACACAACCAACTGAGGAGTTGAAAATTTGTTGACTCCTCTCCCCTCAAAATGGGGTATTTTGGGGTAAGTAAAATGTTAAAATAGGAACCCCACCTCATTTTAAAGGTAAAAAAAGAAGAATAATGGCTCAAACTAGAGGTCTCTCAATGTTACAATATAAAATTTGGTGGCCAATTAAAGTTTGAATTCTTTATAAAACCCTCACAGTTTAAATAAAATTTAAAATTATTTTAAAGCAGATCAAATATATACTGGCTAGTTATTTAGAGCATATAGGACACAAAATCATAAAAAAACTCAATAGCTGATTTTGCCATGTCATCACTTATTTACCAGTTAGTATGTGAGATAAATTTTGATCACTTTACAAAGTAACTGGACTGAATGTGTCTCACATACTAACTTTTAAGACCCTTATGTTTAATAATAGAGCTCTACCTCCTTGAGAACAGTGCCTTAATTGATCAAAAACCAAGTAAGTGAGATTATGTTCACGAATTCCCTGTAAGGCGTGCTTTGTTACTGCGCATGCGCGGCGCTACCTTGGGTAATCTTTACCCTTTCAACCAATCAGAGCGCTGTGCTCAGGAAGGGACAGGCATATTAGTGATTAAATAATATTAAGTGTATTAATACCGTGCTTCTTTAATACCTCCATAATATTACTATTGAGGGTTAAAGGCTCCTTAAAATATACTGGTCCTCAGATATAAAGTATATGTTAATTTAGAGAAATATTAAAAACAGGAAGTAACAGATATAAGATTTCAAAACAGCAATGAATCACAAAGTTCTTTGTTAGTGGCGCGTAAAAAGTATTATAATCAAATCGAACTCCATAAATTTGAAATCATTAAACAACTACAGGTATTTGTAGCCTATTGGTAAAAAATATAAGGCACAACATTTTATGCTACAAGATATATGATATGATAATCGTTATGAGTTTAAATCAAACTATATATATGGTCATTTGATGGGGGTTTGCATTTAAAAATATTGACTTGACCCCCCAACGCCCCATTTCGGGTTGAGGGGCTAAGTTCTCATGTAGCGCAAAAACCATAATTTGTCATTATATAACTACCCCCCAAAGGATATTGGTTTGTTTAATTCCGTTCAAAAGTTAGAAGGGGGGGGTGGGACTTTTGGGACACCCGGTATATGAAGTGACGAGTTTTAACAGTAAGACATTTAATTAATTAAAACCTGATATGTATGCCCCTACATCCGCCCCGACATATATACGCATATATAAAGAAATTATAGATAAAGCTACATCATCAAAGTATATAAAGTCGATCTTTAATATTTATCATAATTTCAGGAAGAAGGTATTTGGTGGACGGTTCTAGCCAGCAATACATCCGTTGGACAGTGCGGAATATTGAGTAAGTGTCAAGCAAGTAGTTTTAAGACAACGTAGAAGTGCGCCATACCACGCTTTGCTAAGGTTGCATGCATAATGTCAAATTTATAGATTATATCATTCACGAGAATGATGTCCTATGCACAGATACACAGAAAAGAATCATACATACAAGAAGTTGACATTGAAAATGACACATAGGACTCATTCTTGCAGAAATGAAGTATCATGTAAAATTTTAAGTCAACATGAGATGTTTCTTGATATTGCCATATGATACATTCAAATTGGGTTTAATATCAGTGTTTAAATAAGAGTCTACACACCAAGTCATTATAAAATGATGTATTTGTTTTTATAGCTAGGCTACACGTGTACAATACAACAAATGTATGAATCTCTTATAGGTGCCTTGAGTTTGTTTAATTTATTTGTTCTATTTTCTAGTTGACATCATGGTTAGTTATAAGATCAATATAAATATAGTCTCTAACGCCAATCCATATCACAGGGAGTAACATGCACCATCATTGATCTCATTAAAAAAATGAAGCTTCTTGCATAACTCAAGTCTATAGGTCAGTCGTTTTCGTGATGTCTCATTGAAATAATATCTATAATGTGCACCTAGGCTTTTTAGGAGTTCTATTGAACTCTTTAGTTTTAAGAAAAATACGTTTTAAAAACAGTAAGGTAGTGTACCTTGCATACCTGTAAACAGTAAAATTGCATAATTGTGTTCATCATGAAAATCAACTTAAGTTGTTTTTATATTAACAATGAAACTTGTCATTTACTTTAACAAGACTTTCTATCCACAGACAACCAATGCCCTTGCAAATGTTTGGGATACAAGCTGTGCACCTATTACTGTCCACCTTATATTCCTCAATACAACTTGACGTCGTTTGGTTTCAACACAGAGTAAGTCATAAAGTAATGTCTAAAGTTTAATATGGCCTTATCTTTTTCACATTCCTCTTATTTCAGTGTCTGGAATCTTACGCCGTCACAGACTTGAGTTCATTTTGAGCTTCTTCGTTGCCTAAATTTTTGGATCTCTTCCTACGAACATGACTCCAGATTCCATGAGTCAAGTCTGTGACAGCGTCATATTCCAGACACTGAACTTTGAGGAGCTATAAATCCAACATTCACATTAAATAAACCCATACAACCATAGCTACATTATTCTTGGTCATATTTGAATACATATTTAGAATCTATGTCTAAAAAGTATATGTTTTACGCATTTGAGAAATATGAAAATTAAATATTAGAAAAGAAACATTGTAATAAAAGTGTCATATATGTATCATATAACTTATACATCTAATTTGCTATACTTAGATATATAGATGGCTCACGTAAACACAATGATGAACATATTTTCAACGTAGTGAGGACATAAAATTATTTGGCTATTGTTTGTTGTGCTGGCAAGTACACACACGCACACACGCACGCGCACACACACACACACACACACACACACACACATATAAATATATATAAATGTATAATAATAAAGTTCGTATATTTATTAACGTTAGAATCTTAGGTTCTATTGGCCTGAATAAGGAACTCAAGAATATTATTTCAAATGGTAAACTCCGGAAAAATTGAAATAAAATGCCATATATACAGTAATCATATAAAGAAACAAAACAATATATTTACGATTCTAAAGATAACGTTTATTAAATTGTTAAAATATCCTACCAAAACAATTATGAACATAATTTTCCTTCAGTTTGGTTAGTACATTCGCTTTTAACGTATTTTACTAATCGATTGATGAGTTATTTGAGGTACACCTGTTTGATGCATTGTAATTTATTTAGGAGATGTTGCTATGACGAACAGTTTCAGGATTTATCTCTCGTAGATCGAAGGCAAGCTTGGTTGGTATTCAAAGTGACTGATAAGCGCAGTAAGTATAACTAACTTTAAAGTTTTAAACAGCTAAACTTATCAAAGTATAGTGTGTAATGTTTCAAACAAATAATTCAATCGTTATTTTCACGCAGCAAATAGCATTTTAGTAGTTTGACTAACAAGCGGTGCAGAATTTACCATGCATAAAACTGTCTTTTAATGAAAGCTCTGATAGTGAATGAATTGGACAAAGCACTCAAATATTACGTTTTATACAGTTATATTTAAAAAGATGAAATATTATTGGGATGGTAATGTTATTAATACAACATCTAAGTTCGTGTAAGATTTAAGATGTGAAATCCTAAATGATCTAAATACAAAATAAAAAAATCATTTTTATCCCTGCTGAGTGATCTATGTAACAACGCCAACGCACTGCTAACTCCAAATAGTTTTAAAAAATCTCAACAGAATCTATAAGTTCACAAATGCCGTTTGAGGTGTGTGATCTATATGCTAAAATGTATACGCATAACTTTGTTGTATATTGTGTGTTGATTTCTTATAAATGTGGTTGTTTAAAGTTTTTAAATTACTTCCGATGTAGATAAAGCCTTCAGTAATGAAATTGAACACTGTAAAAGACTTTAGGAAGAAACAAAAACTAACCGGCCTAAGCATGTTAACATGTTACATTACTCAAAAGAAAACGACGAAGATTCTAAAAATAAATCGCCTCCTTAAGAGATTAGTTCATTGAATTCTGTACTAAATCTAGGCTTAAATAGGTTAAGTATGTCTTGAATCTAATTTACTGATCCTTTAAAGTTAAAATTACTAAATTCTAGTGCAGTTTTTGACATCTAGCTGTAGGCTTTCCAACTTGTGTTAGAGAGGTTAGATCAGACTGTAATGAGTTAGTCTAGTCATAATAAGTGTTTTAATGTAGATAATTTATTCCAGGTTACTTGAATGTACTGGAATAAAGGCATTTTTTAATACCTGCAAGTATTAAAAACTCGTTTTAGACCTTTATAAGAATTGCTTTTCATCTAGAAAAAGTTGTATCCATTGCAGTATCTACTCTATTCCTTATGAGTCTAATGTTTACGAGAGTTTATATTGAGTATGGATAGGAGCAAAAAATATGTTAAAATTACTTTAACAACCTTTAAAACTACTACGTAAATATGATCCAACCCAGTAGATCTACTTTCGAAGTTCAAGTCTCTATAAAATTTCTATAATTTTAATCTTGCAAATGTCAGACGTATGGCTAGACTGTTCTTTGATTCTTTGACTTGAAAATGAGTAACCTTCGACCTTGGATTATAAGGATGCCAGTCACCAGACAGGCAAACAGACAGACAGACTGTCCTTTGACCTTTTAACCTAAAAACAATTTATTGGTAAACAATTTTAAACTTTTACAAAATTTAATTTAATCTGACACACTTCCGTAACTAACCCCTACAGCAAATGTGCAATTGCCTATACCCATTGATGTCTAATATTAGATTCTAGTTTTCTCTATGGCAGTTCATAATAGCTGATAGGATGAATTAAGAAGATTCGGATCTCACTTACTAATCATTGCTAATCTTAGAATTAAAGATGGAGGGACATCCACTTCACATGCTCGATTATGCCATTTTTACAGTTCACAAATTTAGGCAGTGTACAATCTAGATGAATGTACTGTACGCTGTATTATTAAGAGTTGTAACCAAGCCTTTGCTTAGATTTAGATTGTTTTCTATGTCTACTACATTCACCAGACATCTTTTTATTTAATTTTAAGTATAACACCCTGAAAGTACGCTTTAAGTCCTAAGATGTGGGATTAGGTATATTTGATAATAATACAATTATGTATGTTCCAGCTGGAGAGATTCTTATTACGGCTATCTTGGATACAGATAATTATAAATCCTTTGTAGTGTTTTACGCTTGTAACATTAGAACAGGTGAGTTTGAACTCAGAAGAGCAATTTAGTTGTATGTTTGCGCTCAAAGTAACTACCAGGGTCGATTAACTCACATATGGTAACTTTACTATGCATGGTAGATCTTATATTACAAATTCCTATTAGGTGTATAATATTTGAGAGTAAAATGTATCTATTGAGAAGGGTTTTATTTCAGTACAGTTTTTGCAATAACCTACATTGAAACCTTTCTAATCTCTACACTATCCATGTTAAAGACTCAATGTTCATGTACTCTTAGAGAAAAACCAGTACATTTACAGATGTTCCACTGTTTACTTACAGTAAGTACATATATTTTTAATACATTTAGACGAAACCTTCAATAAGTTAAAATTTATATATACATACATATGTTTAAAATTAATTTATAACACTTACACCCAAAAAAGTTAGATACAAATATGGGTTGTACATCTATACGTAACAGAAAAATTTTTCAAAGGCGAAAAACTGTAAGAATGTCTTGTTGCCATACTGAAGTATCCCAGCACTATACTAAGCAGCTTCTTTGTATTTCTTGTCTTCCCTTATTCTTTTAAAATTTCTTTAAAGTTTTCTGTTGCTTTTTGAATGTTATAAAGTTTCTCTTTTGGCATCTTAGACCATACTTTGTTCGATTTGTTTTAGACCAATTACCTCCACTAGGGCCACACTCACAAAGTAACATAACTTCTGAATTTTAACTAATACAAGTAGCCATTCATGCAGTAGTGAATATATTTCAGTTAAACATTTTATTGCAAAGGTTTTTAATTCCAGGCATTAACCCATACGTTTAAAAGTCATGTAAACAAAATACACTACTCATAAGTTTTAACATAAAACACGACAATACCCACTAAAACAACAATGCCACAGGTTTTGGAGCAGTTTTTGTAACAGCTACAGGGTATAAATTAGGGTATATATGATCATAGCAAGGTGTGCAAGCAGTGGTTTTTGGAGATTTGAGAAAAAAAAAGGAAAAGTAAACTGGTTAAGCACTGTTCATTTGATTTTTATAATGGAGGTATTTCATACAATATTAATGCGTTGCGTGTCATAATTCTCAGAAAGAAGTACAGAATTAATAAAAACATAATACAAATTGTGTTTTTTTACGTTTTTTGGCAGAAAGGTTCTCTTTTGATGTATGAATATAATACCTAGTTATATGTATATGTATATACAGAAGCAATGGAATAGTTTGTGCCTGTATAGTAGTTTACAATTCGTAACAAATGCAATTACGAATTTTACACGTACAATTGTACAATTGCAACCATTACTTGGTTTCTAATTTAAAGTGGGAAAGAAATAAAATATTCATGATGTTATAAATTACACTTACTGTTATATAACAATAATTATTGGTTATATCCCTTGTCAAGGCTTTAGAAGTTGAACTATAATGTCATGCATTATGTTCGTTTCAGCTAAAGGAGAGCCCTACATAAATGTTATTACCAGAGACATCAGAGGACTGACGCTAGAGAATGAAAGGAGAGTTAACGCTGTCCTCAGAGCAAACAATTTATGTCCGGAAAAACTGATAGTGGTTAACAGAAGGAATTGCCCACGTTATGTGTGTTAACATGAATAGTAGATAAAGATATTTCAGCGTGGTCTTTTAGATATGAGAATCCCTAATATTTTCCTTATATATGGAAATACCTAATGCAAAAACTGTAAAACATACGAAACTATTACAAATGTTTCACATGTAAAA
Organism: Homalodisca vitripennis; assembly: GCF_021130785.1. Taxonomy (NCBI): domain Eukaryota; kingdom Metazoa; phylum Arthropoda; class Insecta; order Hemiptera; family Cicadellidae; genus Homalodisca; species Homalodisca vitripennis. Next base: position 70,331,966 of record NC_060213.1, read on the forward strand.
ATAAAGCTCGGCACCGTCGGTGATGCAAAAGTATTTTGCTACCGTGATTGATTTTTTCAAAGGCTCATTCCTTGAGGAGTTAAGGTGGAATGCTAGTTAGCTACAGAATCAGCATCATTGTTAAACACAGGTTCTTGCCAATATACAAGCAGAATGCAGTAAATATAGAAACGTACATGAAATTTAAGTCACTAAGGTACTTATAGAGCTCTGTGTTCGTAACAAAAAGTAATGTTTTTATTGACAATTTAATTCATTATATTTGTTGATTACGTGGACAGGTGAACAAATTGATTTATCAAGGATAGTTTTTGCTACACTGTTGATACTTTTTTATAAGTATATCTAAGTTAATCAGGCTATCCTGAATAGTTTCAATAATGATTATTCTAATAAAACCAAAATTTTAAGCCCAAACTCGTCGAAAGGTCCGTCTTTTCCAGCAATTTAATCGTAAATGAATTTGAGTAACAAGAAATGATCTTGTTACCACAAGTATTGAAATTGAGAAACAAAGACTATCATAATGGGCTGTGTAAAGAACATATCGACAAGTTTAACTATCACCTCAGCATATAAAATATCGTCAGCTTCTTCACAAACCTTTTCGAATCACACTATTTTTTTTTCTTTATCAACTGATCCTGATCTTAAAACTCTAAACAAATTCGAATAAAGATCAAACTCACACACATGTCAAATGTGTAGGCATGACATCTCAAAATGAGTTCTATACCAACTCTGTATCACATAAGTGGATGTCTGTGAGTGGTGGATAGTTGCTTGGCACTATTGTTTCTAGTATCAAAGTTTTATCGTCTTGTGCATTGTGGTTGAGAAGCAGTTGATATATTTTCTGGCGAAAGTATATCGAACACAAACAAAAATCCACCCAACGCATAAACAAACCAGCTACTTTAGGCAAAAATAAAAATTCATTGCGTCAAAACTGACATTATCAATGCAAAGGGTAAGTTACCCATTAAAAAATGTGAAGACTCCTTCAGGTTGGAAAATTTTACCAGATTAAATTTAACTCTAGCACGGCGAAATTTAAGGTGTAGCGAGTTCCCAAATTCACTCAATAGTGTAAACTAAGAATTCCAATATTAGAGGAAAAATTCACAAGAGTTTATTGCGTCAGTAGAAGAAATACCAACTCGACCATCAAATCCTCTCTACCTCTTCCCTGGAGTGACGTAGAAATGACCAAACCATACTAATATTACGTGACAATACTTTTTTATACTTTATAAACCATTTAATGATGCTAGTTCTTTATAAGCGTGTTAAGTGCACTATAAGCTGAAATAAAAAACATGTAAATCAAATCTTAATTAAACAATGTAAATTAAATTAAAACACATAACTGAGCTTACACCCTCCTATTATACATAGCGCTACTTATAAAGTATGCCAATTGTGTGCTGCATGGAAGGAGCCCCTGATTTTACGTTGCTCACCTGAGAATTAGCAAGGAAAAGGTGAAACATTGAAAACCCCTGATTTTATATGTATTTCATAAACTTGATTTGGTTTAAGACCTGATGAAGGATTGGCTAGCTACTGTAATATTGTTAATATTATAGATTCTGCTGCAGACATATTGTCCGTCTAATAATTTTCGTTATTTAACACTCGAGAGCTATCACGTTTCGAGCATTTTTAATGGTGGTCAGATCGTGACACACAGTTATTAATTATTTGAAATTTGTCTTCTGTTCTAATTGAATATTTTATGTAATTCAAGTTCTCTACTAGAAATGTTCTCAACATAAAGTTCTTAATCTCTAATATATAACTAAAAATACTCTAAAATAAAGTGCGAGTTAAAAGCATGAATTCACTCTGTTTAGTTTTTGATGGATACAGATGGGGGATGGAACTTGGGAAACTGTTTTAGGAAATAGAAGTGAACATTTTAACTTAAGAAGTCACTGTTAAACTTAGAAATTTCCTCCAAGTAGTATTTTTTTTTTTTGGGGGGGAGGAGGCGACATAACTTTGTGAATGTTACACAATGTCACTCATTAAGTGTAATCTCATTTGAAAGTTCTTGGTAAAAGAAGAACAGTGGAAACTAGAGCTTTCTATCTGAACCCCACACAAAAAGTAGGCTCATTGAAACTAGTTAAGATAAAAGCATGAATGGATCCTGCTCAACCCTCAATGGAAAAAGATAGCTAAATGAAAATCACCCCTCTAAGAAACAAATGCGGACCATTTCCCAAAAATGGTGTTTTGAGGGTACAGTTTAAATTTTTTAATGTTAAGTTACAGTAGCACTAGTAATTATAAGCAATAAAGTAGCTGTTCAAACCGTTCTCCCAAGACAGTTTTAGAGTGTCCAAGTCTGTCTTGAAACGGCACGATGTATAGATTCACGCGGTATGTTTTGAGTTTCTGTTACTATTCTGTATCTAAGTTCATTAATGTACTAAGGATTTAGTTTTATAGACGCTGTTTTTAATGTGACCCCACACAAAGTAGTCAAGTGGAGATAGATCTGGCGATCTTGGTGGCCAGTCGATTATTCCTCTTCTACCTTTCCCGCAGCGATGGAAAGAAATATTTTTTAAATACTCGCCATAGTGTGGAGTTGCTCCGTTATGCTGGAACCAAACTTCATTACAGTTATTGTTTGCTACTTAGATAGCTGGATAAACCTGATACTGTATCAGTTTCCAGTATACCTAGACATTAAAAATGTCCATAATTAAAGAAAAATTAAAAATGATCCCTGAAAATGCCAAGCCAAAAGTTAAATTTTTCAGGCTATTGGATATGTTGCTTTCTCATCCGATGAGGGTTAACATCAGCCCAATAACGAACATTGTTTCATAGCAGTGCCCGAGTAATAAACATTTCAGAAAGCTAGAGAGGACATTGCAACACAAGAGTCAGCTGGAATCAAATCTGGCAACCAATTTAAAACATTTAATTTCTATTTTACTACTTAGTTCTTTTAACTCCCGTAATAAAACAGTTTCGTTTTATATCAAATTATTGTACTCAGTTTTATCTACAATTTATGTATTCTGCCAATTTATTGCCCTCATGGTTACCCTTAAGGCTAGTGTAGAAATGTTCACTAACACTCAACCAAATCCCATGGAATGACATGGCCATCTAAGCCAATATTACTTATTTATAAACGAAACTTTATGCAAAAATTCTATAGTTAGATTTATTTTCGCTCTGTCATACAAATAGAGAAATACAGACATATATCAATTACATTTCCACAGTTAAAAATTTAAACTTACGAAATATTGTATCTAAGTGCAGATAAATTACACTGTAAGTATTTTTATATATGTTTGGACATTATGTTAACCAATATGCCTCCTTAAGTGATGAAAATACGTTTTGAAATCAGCAATCAGCAAACTTAATTTTATTACATATTTATTCAACTCTGTACACGTGTACTTCCTGGTTATATCTTTAAACTATGAAAAGTATTAGATATCAACATTTTCATTACGATAAAGAATATTTGAGTCTATCTAGACAATTAAATTATCAGTCGTCAGTAGTTAAATTTAGTACTAACTAAGTATTGGATAAAAATTCGGCTCCTAATACCACTTTAATGCTTTAATTTCACCAATTGAAGTTAAATATATGTTTATTATCTAAAATTTATTGATGTAGTAAAACTCCAGATAACTTTTAGTATTTTTCATCAGTAGTTATCAGCTTTCCAGAAGAAGGAATGAACCACCTATAACCACAAAATTTATTGAAGCCTGGAACGTGATTCCAGGTCTGGCGTACTCTTATGTCATTACTTAGATACACACAATTTACTTACGTTACCAAATTTAGTGGGACAGGTGTTCAGTACTATTTACTAGCTGTTACCCTTCACACACAATTTGCAATTTGCCTACTTTGCAAAAGCAATTATGATGGAGCCCTACGATATCTTTCAAACGTAAGCAGCCACATGTCAAGTAAATATTATGTAATTGTTCCTGAAATTTCTTTAGTAAAAGGGAAAACTAAGTTCATTTCAAATGACATTTCAATGACTGAAAATAACAATTTATAATAGGATTTTTGTAACAGAAGCTTTGTTGTTTTTCATACTGGAGGCGTATTAGTGTTATTTCTTTGGAGTTTCCTTAAGCCACTGCAAAATAACATATGAAAATGCCAAGAAAGATAACCAGTTCAGCATATATTTTGATAAAAAAATGTGGAGCTAAAAACAGAACAAGTTAAAAAAGTAATATTTCCAATGCATTTTTGTTTCAAATGTTGCTACATTTTGCACAGTATGGATTAAAATATGTTAGTTATTTTGACTGGCATCTGTTCCCCTCCAACACCCACACATTTTCTTTTGAAAATTTGCCCTTAGTAGGCGTACAATATACATTGGTATTGCAAAATTATCATTGCTTATGTAGTTCTTTAAATCGGCATTGGTGTGAGGTTTCCTAACAAAATATTTGCTCCTAAGGTAGCCGTATAGCCATAACTCACAAGCAGTGAGATCTGGAGACCACCCATAAGGGTTAAAAAAGGTAGAATTCTCTAGAAGAGCTAAATATTTGTTTTTCTGTTTTCTTAACGTCTATGGAAAATGAAATTTCACTAAGAAACTAAGTAATTTTCATGATATATATTCATTATCATATATTTTAACATGAGTGATAAATAAATTTATAAATTTCTTAAGATGGTCTGATAATTAATAATATGAGAAAGAAACATTTGTTTACAGAAATAAATTTTCCAAACCTACTACATAGGTAGGTATTTTTTTCTTGTTCGAGGATACAGTGCAAACTCTACTACGTCACCGGAAACATTAAAAACTGAAAGTACATCACAATCACTAAAGGTAGACTTTTTTACTGTAGTAGGTCAAGATCTACTTAAGTATGTAGTTGTTGTATCAATACGGCAACATTATCTGCAATATGGAGTCTGAAATATAACTAAATTAAACCAGAAGTGATCTTACACGCTGAAAACCAGAAACAATGGTGCAACAACAGCAATGGTGTGAGGTTTCGTTACAAACAATTACTACTTTCAAGGTAGGACTAAACCAGAAGTCACAAACAGTGAGATTTGGAGACCAGACAGGCCATGCGACATAGCCACAACGTGAAATTAGATGTCCCGGTACCAGTTTTCGTAATAGAATCACTGAGACATCAGTCACTCCATTTTGCTGAGTATATTTCTATTCCTAACTTTTAAAGCAGAAGCATTATTTCTGAAATTGTTCACCCACCTTTTAACGTTATCCATATAATGAAAACGTTTTGTGACGAGGAGCATGGTATTTGTTATGAAATAACCGTTGTGTAGTTGTCAGAGACTCATTGTTTAAAGATAGCTTGAATAAAAATAGCATGTTGATGTTTAACTGTCCACTGCTCACAACGAATTATACTAATAGAACGCGCTTTGGACCGCAGAAACAAGCCGGAATCAGAGGTTGCGTTCTGAGTCTGCAGGTGCTCAAAATGGGTAAGAACTCACTCCGCCCACATGGCAGGCATTATAGTAATGATCTAACAGCACTTTAAAACGTATTCCAGACTTAATAATATTATTATATTTCACAATTTATTTATTTTTACAAATGTTAGTAGCTGATTTATACAGCGGATGTTAGTTATTAAAAACAGAATATTTTTAAAATATCAAATTAACTGAACCATAAGGAATATCAGCACTATGATATGGTGCAGTATTCCATATATGGTGCAACAATAATGGTATAACCTTATTATACCTAAAGGTTGTATAACCTTAACGTCATGAGGTTAATATATTATTATTTGGACGGAAACTACAGACATTAAAATATTTAATAGGTGGAAAAACATATTTTTATTGACTGCATTTTATTTCGAGGTAAACTACATAAAATGTACAAATATGACGTACTCAATCTACGTGTTAGAAAATAAAATTATTTTGTTCAGTTTTTGCCTTATTCCTAATTTGGATTTTTTATGTCTAATGTTTTTTGCTTTGCAATGTGATGATATATTATTTAAAAAAAATAGTTTAGTCTCAGTTTTAATAAAAAATAACTCGTGGCTTCCAGTGAATTCGTCATTAGTTAAATGTCCCTTGAAAACACTACCAGTAAAATGGTTAAAAATGGTCTTAATGTCAATTTAGAAGCGGTCGCATTTGTTTTATATAAGTTAATAACGATTACAATTATTATTGGGAATTAAACGGTTGGTAAACAGTTTATGAACTGTTGATGCTGTTTTACTCACAAATATTCTAAAGCGTCCACTATACTGGAGCTTAGAGTCTATGCAGCAACCTTCATTCATTTTTTGGTTTTTTTATAGAAAACATGTTTCTCTGATATATCCTGACACATTTTTAAACCGAGCTTTTTCTTTAAGTTATTCCAAGAAGATTAAACCAAGAAAATATGGTAAAATCGGTGATTGGAAAGTAAAGGAAAGTAAAGCGCTGTTATTATTTAAGGTTTATAGTGATATTCATATTTTCCTAAGCCAAATTCAAAAGGTACAACAAAAGAAAGCGAGCTAGATAGCCCAAGAATGTGGCATTTGATACATTAATACAAATCGTAAATATTATATATTTGATTGTTTGAATTTTTATGCTTATGTTACTTAATATATATTATATTGATTATTTTTAACTTTTAAACGGAGTTTCACACGGAATTTTACACGGAGTCTTTTAGACGTTCCTCAATAATGCCTACTGTCTTATAAATTCTTTCACTAAGAAGTCTATGAACACCTCTTTTGGAATTCCTCTACACTAGCATAAAATATTTTAAATAAATGTTACTGAGATCGATGAAGCTATGCAATCATATATCGAGGAATTCTGCAGAGAATTCTGTTATATCATAAGTGTTTATAAAAAGAGCGTACTCCCTGATTTCAAAGCCTCGATATACTATCCTTTAAATTTAAATTTCAAGTATTCCTAAATGGATCAGGAGATTTAAAATATCATCTAGTAACCAATACATATTTTGGAAATGTTTGGTATGCCATTCACAAAGAATATGGCTATGACATATAATTTGTTATTTACCAGGAAATAATGTGTAAAGCCTCAGTTACTTTTTATAATATTACTTAAATATTTTTATGTTTCTCGTATCTTTATCGTTTTGTGTTTTTGTAATCATTAGATCTGACGTTAAATGCTGATTATAGAATATGTTTAAATTGTGGAGGTGATTACATACTAATACTATACTTAAATTTATATAATAATAATAATCCTTTTAAAAATCTGTGTGTGTGTGTGTGTGTGTGTGTGTGTGTGTGTGTGTGTGTGTGTGTGTGTGTGTGTGTGTATGCTTGTATGTGTGTGTGATGTGTATCTAGTGCTCAAGATCCTTGCATATGTGTATATTGAGTTTTGCCTTACTTCACCACCCACTTAGTGCAGGAATAAATTATATAATATTAACTAAAGATTATTTTAAAATTAAGTACTTTGGTGACTACTATTTTTGGAATATTTTTTACCGAGAACCAAAACAACCTAAATTATTAATTATAACAGACTTAATCTGACTTACTGTGAAAATTACATGTCACCATGACGATCTGTACCTATTTTATGCCTCCCAAAAGGAAGCGATATCGGCGAGAAAGACATAAGATAGGACTCTGTCGCTATCTACTATTTGTTAAAAGGATATATAACTAGATAAATACATGCGCACTTATTATAAATATAAAAATTCAACGAGCGCTCACGTGATCTAAGTTTTGAATTTAGGTACTATCTCAAGGGATGTTTTATTTTTCCGCTGGACGCGTGGGGAAGACCGCACTGAAGGCCAGGGGCATTTCTAATCTGTTCTATCCCGACCTCAGATCACGTACCATATGGTACAACGACATTTGAGGTCGGAAAATTTGCCGATCGTGATAATGACATGCAATTTTCACAGTAAATCAAATAAAGTCTTTTTTTTGTAATAATGTAGTTATTTTCATCCCCGCTAAGAAAAAACTTACAAAAATATTGGTCTTCGGATAATACCAAAGTACCAAATATTATTTATATATTTTTATTTAAGTTTTTGGACGTTGAACCATGACATTCATGATGCCTGTTTCAGCTAAGGGACAGCCCTCCATAAACGTTATTAGCAGAGACATCAGCGGACTGAACCCGGAGGTTGAAAGAAGAGTTGACGCTGTCCTCAGAGTAAACGGCATATGCCCGGAGCAACTGACAGTAATTAATAGACGGGATTTCCCATGCAATAGATGTGATTACCCATGTTATAGATTCTGATGCAATTGCCCATGTTATGCAGATGAAGATGATACATAAATATATTTTCGCATGCAATTTGATAAATCAGTAAATCCCAAATATTACCTCTGTGTAATATTCAAGTTTTCTACTTACTTTTACCCAAACGTAAAATTAAAGGCCCACACCTGAGCTGATCTATTTTATTTACTTATATTGTTTCCTTTTTTGAATTATCACTTTGTTTTTCTTTCATATCTATTGTGGAATATTTATAGATTTGAAATCAAATATAAATTTTGTCTAAAAATACACCATGATCTCCACCAGGCGGATCTAAAATCTAAAAGAATTTTAGATTAGTGGATTCTCCACCAGGACCTCACTTAAGTTATTTAAGATATTCTTGGGCACAAGCTCAGACGCAATGATGGACTCTAGCTCAGGTTAATGATGCATTTATAATAAATAAATATTCCCCCTTGGTTGCCGAATAAAACATAAATATATTTTATTTTGATGAGCAATTTGAAATTTACTTTATAATTTAGTACAAACTGAAAACTTACAAATTTAGAACGGAGAGAGCGATAAAAAGCGAGGTTAACTCTTTGGCATGTGTAAATTTCTTCCGCGTCTAGAAACAAAATTTCATTTAGCTGTTCTGAGGGCACAGAGCTGCCATGAACACGGGCAGGCATCTTGATTTATTCAGAGGCAACATCACACATATCAATTCCTTTAAATTCATTGACCACATTCACTACCACGGAAGTTATATTCAGGGTCCCGTCACTAGTTAGGCAGTTCAGAGTCAACCTGTGCTCTTCAGAGGCAAAGTATATCCATCGGTTCGGAGATTTAAAAAATACCGGAGATCTTAAACCCGATATTAACTTTCTATCACAGAGCTCCAATCGGTCGTAATGGAACATCTCAACCGCACAATTTGGCCTCTTACTTACGCTTAACAGGACATTTGATAACGGCAACAAGCAGTTGTTCCCCGCGGCACTCACGGTCGAACTCCATTTCATTGTACAGATAGTACATTAAACGTTCCTTACTGATCAATAATACTTTGAGAGATGAGTCGTACACTGAATGTGGAATGATAGCATACAATTGGAACATTTTATTATAGTTTGCCAGAAGTAACCTCATCACTACCCTTTAAGGCGTGAATCTTTGTATAACTATAAACAACAACAGAATGAAACTGATGAATATTGTATAATTTAACTGGTAACTGCAATTTAGTCGTTGGAGGTATCACCTTTTCACTTTCCTTCAATATTCTTAGATTCTCATGAGGTGTTAGCAAAACCTTTCCAACTGGTAAGCTCTTATTTTTTTAAATAAATTTAGTTATATTTGGTCTTGCATTACTTACTGTTTATTTAGTATCCAAAAGTGCAGAACTTATATTTTTCAAATTTTCAAACAGATTTTTTAACCGATAATAAGCAAAATGTTTTAGTGTAAAAGATTTAACCATTTGTTTATGTATATTAGAATGATATTCTTTCAATACAGAAATCATGTTATTTATTGTTTTTGCGTGTGAAAATATTTACCCCCGAATACCTGCTAGAACAGTCACCTGCTCTTTAGCTTGATGCAATATTACCTCATTGGTATGGTAAAAATAATCTATTTTTCCGTAAATAAATTCCAAATAACCTAACTCAATTGTATATTTAAAAAAAACTGTATCATATGACCTCCTGGATCTGTTAAACCACATTTTTCATGTATTTTAGGTAACATATAATAAATATAACAATATAAACTGTTATATTTATTATTGTTATATATATATTATATTTATATTAGGTAACACATATATTATTAGATCATCAATTTAATTTAGCTATTTGCTAACTGAGTGCTGCAATAGTACAAAGTAATATCATACAATAGATTTTTTCTTAGAATTGATATAGGAATTTACCCTAAGACAGATATCGATTCTAAGTGAAAGTAAGAGTATTTAGAAAGGTGTTAAAATACTAAACAATATGTTTTTCAGGTAAAACTTTCCCTAGCTTGTAACAATTAATAACATAATCAAACAAACGAATAATAATTTTACCAGGTCCAGACTACGAGAGAAAAGAGACTAACTTCACCATCCTTAGTTTAATATTAGATCTTTAAAAGGTTTATTGAATCCAATTGGAGTTTAATTTTCGTATCTGAATGTTGTTTTAACTGTAGAAAGGTGAAAAACGTAATCTGCGAAATAATAAATCTTGGATTTTCTGAACCCTTATAATTCTTCTACTTTTATCCCCACTAAAATTATACTGGTTAGCGATCTATTTCTCTCTTAAGGCAAATAATTTTTTTCGTATTTAAAGCAATTTTTTTCATGTATTACAACTTTGTGTTCTAATGCAATGCAAATATGCTCTTAGATCCAGGGTAAAAACATCGACTAAAATCAACATTAGTCAGTATTGCTTGATTCTATTGGTTCTACTGGATTTGTATTTATTTAATGCATCATTCCTCAATGTTTGGCTCACCAAGTGCACAAAACTTTAAAAATTTTTATATAATTTTGTATGTAGTATTGTTTCGGTTTACACTTGTTTTCGATACTATGATAGGTGAATATTAAACAATATAAAAATTAACAAGCAATTGAGTAACTATGAGTGTAACATGATTTTTTTTAAATAAGAAAAAGTAAACTGCAACAATAATAAAGTGATTAACAGTACCAAGCGTGCTCAGCATCGTGACGGCGCGTGGGTGGGACGCCTGCAGATATGCTTTCTCTTCTTCGCACTCTCCACAACTGAAAGAAACCCAGCCTGCGATCATCCCGAGATCGCTAATATAATGTCGTATGATTGCCAGTTCTAGTAGAGGTTTGTATTTATGTGTATATGCTAGGTTTAATTCATGCAGTGATACAATAGAATATGAAATTATACATCTTGCCTATTCCTTTTGTCATTTTTGTGTACGTGCAGTGTGAAAGTGTGATTAGTATAATGTTATATTTTTTAGGAGTGTTACGTCAGGAGAGCTGAAGGCAATAGGAATAGCTGATAAAGATGTTATTACTGAATGATTCTTTTGCTTTTGTTGTAGGGAATACTGGTTCACATTCTTTATAGTGACTGATCCATATTGTATGTTTTTGCTATCACTACACGTTTCGTTGTTCACATTGTCCTTCCTTGCTTACTCAAGTATTGAATTCGTAATCTGGTTGATCCGTTTGTACCGAATGGACAATACACATAGGGTTGGATACCGCTGAGGTCGTAGTAATGAATACTCGTTTCGAAGTTAACGTATATGTTTAATATTGGTAAATAAACATAAACGCACCATTTCTAGTGGATAAAATAAAATAAAGTATTGCCACGTCGCTGCCAAATAGAGTATGAATGAACTAAAATGTGATACCATGGGATGGGGCTAAATATTCCAATATTATATGGATTGTACCTTCGAAATTAATAATTATTAAAATTTAAAAAATAGCTTCCGTTTACTTGTCCCCCCCCCCCCCCCCCGATGAACTTGTCTCACAAACGCGAGCGTCAGCATTCTTGGCTCGACAATGCAGCTGTAGTCAGAAAAGGGGAAGATTAATAGACTGGAAGTCTAAAACATCAAGTAATTGGGTTTGAACTCGCCTAAAACAAAATCGCGACAGTGTTAGACATTTAAATCAATGGTGATTATAACCGAGACAACTTATAATCACGTCAACGTGGTCTCGTCAGAAGGACATCGCCTCAAATATTATCCAAGTTGATCTGGCAAATAAAACACATTCAAGGTAAGTTACTTTACAAGTTATAATTTTACTTTACATTACATTCAAAATTAGTCTCACATGAAAGGGGTAACGTATGATAAACGAAAATATAAATCTTTACTTACGGACAAGGCGCGCGAGGTCTAGCTCAGTTAGTGAGGTTCGGCAGGTACAAAGTTCCCGAGAGACATAATTTAATACGCGTGCCAATTGTGTTATCAATCCGCAAAGAATTTAGTTCCAGGAACATCAGATTTAACTTATACTAACCAGTAACAAGTAACTGGGTTGCGAAAATATTTGTTATATGAAGTAAAACTAAATAACGGTACACGCGTGCGAAATACAAATATGTGCATAAATTAGGCGCACACCTAATAATTTTCCACGTTAATTAATGTCTTGGTTAAAATGCTTCATTTGGTTTATAGAAGTTAGCCAGAAGTAGATTCTGTCTTAAAGTCTTCAAGATTACACTAAACACTAGAGCGAGATTCCTGAATGCACTTTTAAAGCTATCACGGCTTATGATGTGACTTTTGGGTATCGTACATAGTCTGCTTGGGAATAGGTTAACGAGCGCAATAATATCCCTATGGTAAATTACATATGATAGTTTTGTTTGTAAGATCACTAATGTTGTGAATCACAACACAATGAAACGCTGAAAGCTCAGCATTGTTTATTTCCTGTATGAGTTTAATATTTTCCTGTTTTACGTTTATGTTTATGCCACATCGTGATCGAACTGTCATTTATAGATTTCACATTTAAGATTTGTTTACTGAGCATTCACTAGCATTGTTTTACTTTAAATAAGCAAATACAAGATAATATGTTTGCTATTGGGTCAAATACCAATAACTTTAAATAAAATATTTCGACAAAATGTTAAATTACTCATTTTCAAATGAGTAATTTATGATTAAATTGTAAATATTTATCGAAAATAAGTCATTATCTTCATTATTATCTTCATTATCTTCAAATACGTGTTTTGTAGAGCATTATGTTTCACTGAAGTGCTTTTTTTACTTGAAATAGGTACTTATGTGCTTTTTTTTTAGATCTTTTTATACTTCTTTTATGTGTATCTTCACTAAGCATTGAGGTAATACAGCATATTGAAGTTAGCCTAACACAGAAAACGTTAGGTTTCAGACATAACTAATTGTTCGAATACATTGAATTTATAAATATTAAATTTCTGTTAGATCGATGAAGTGTTTAGCAACCAGTGAATACTAATTGCCACACGAATAGCATAAGACGAGGGCCAGCTCTGTACACTTCTTTTGGAAGCGCAGTTCCTATTAGGTACATCTTTAAAAGAGAAGCAGAATTGGTTGTCAGAACTTTCTTTCTAAATTCCCAAGTACAGACTAGATTTTTATCTTACCTTCAGCAATATATTCGATAAAATTTTAATTTTTTTATGCGTCAAAGGAGGAAACAGTACTCTAGTCAGTTTGTTGGACTGCAATTTAGTCGTTGGAGGTATCACCTTTTCACTTTCCTTCAATATTCTTAGATACTCATGACGTAGCAAAACCTTTCCAACTGGTAAGCTCTTAATTTTTTAAATAAATTTAGTCTATTTGGTCTTGCATTACTTCTGTTTATTTAGTATCCAAAAGTGCAGAACTTATATTTTTCAAATTTTCAAACAGATTTTTTAACCGATAATAAGCAAAATGTTTTAGTGCATACAATATGGTAGTCAGTTTTTAATGCATGTATTTAACGTAAAAAACAGTAAGTACGAACAAATGTCTATTGCTTTGTATTCAAACACATAAACTTGATATAGAGAGACTTAGAGTTACTTGGAAGGGTTATGAATCGAGAATTATATAACTCGATATGGACGAGTAAAGATAAATAATCATATGCAATTTTATTTTCTTACTCCTCCAATAAACTGCTATAGTAAATATTATGTATGAGTTAATTGTATGCGAATACCGTGACTAAAAACTCAGTGGGGGTTTGTTTGGAATAAATTTTTAATATTTTCAAATTAAATCACGTTTGGTTAAAATCTAATAATTGGGTAAGTTTTTGTTGCAGCTAGAACCTAGTTTTGTTGTATTAACAGATTTGTTTACTCTATATAAAGTAGTTTAAGAAACGGGTCTAGATAAATATTTTACTAAAAGATTAATTATTAAAACTATACTTAAAGAGAAAACATTTGTGAAATCCTTTAACATTATTTTTTTCAAATAAAATGTAATTGTAGGTGACAACCATTCTATTACGTTTTTTAATATCAGGGAGATATTGAAATCACTTCATTCATTGGATTCCTGTATTTTATTTGCGATTTAGAGAAACATCTCTATGTCACTGGCATTTTAATTAAATTAAAGAACTAAAAAGTTAAAATTTCAGTATACATTAAAACATTATGTAGCCTCCCAGGGAACAGAACACATGATCTGTCAGAGAGAGTATTTACAGTGTCAAGGAATAATCAGTACATTTTTATACTTTTCTGTATTTTTGTTCTTGTATATTTAAACGCTTAGAAAATAGTATCAGTATCGTTCTATATGCATTTTTAATATATACAAAAAATAAAAACATATAATATATATAAGAAACGGTTGGTTATTTTTAATATATGCTCAGGAAGTAGAAACGTGAATAATATGAAAGAACTTTTTGCAGTCGCATTGTTGTGAAACTGGTAACAATAGAAATTGCTTTCTTCAGAAATATACTTTAAAAAGAAAAATATTATCTTAAAAAGCATGGGTTCACCAAATATTGGCTATTTTTAACATCTAATCCTGTATCATTATTTACGTTCTATCGTACAATTATAGTTTGTCGTATAAATAGTTTTGCCTCTAATTTATTTATGCTATTTTAAACCTCTGTAATCAAACAAATAATTCCAAGCTATATACATAAAAATATTTCAGACAGTACTACAGACAAGTAAATTGTCCATTCCACGTATTTTGTGTTCCATAATAAATCGTGAATAATAATATTTTGCAGTGGATGAGTCTATCTATAGTAAAGGAACATGTAATACACTGTATTCTACTTATATTGTATAGTAATGAAGACGGATCCAATTATTTCTAATATTCATAGAACAATGGGAGCCCATATTTAAGAAACTTTATGTAGTGTATTACTTATAATTTAAGTGCTAATGTAAGGAAACAAAAGGCCAATTTATCACAGTGCTTAAGAAATGACTTGTTGCTAAGTCACTTATCCTTAACAAAGCCCAGCCATTAACAAAGATCCTTCTGCTGTCTCATAATTTCTCTTTATGAACCACATTTATTCTTGTTATTATAATTACTATCATTTATTTGGTGTATACGACTACACTATGATTTGTTAAAGCACGTCATATTTGTATAAACCTTTGAGATCAATTCTAGAACATTATTTACATTACTTATGTTAATATAAATAAAATTACTTGATTTTATAAATTATAATCTGTTTGTGTTATAAATTATAATCAAGTAAAGAATTATATTTCTTTTAATTTACTGGAATTGTTTAAAGTTGAGACACTTTACAAGGATGTAGTTATTCACGCTTATTAAGAGGGAATTACTTCAGTCGACCCTAAAGTTGCATGTGGCAGTAATGCGTGAATGGTTTTTAACAGTAGAAACCGATTGCCAGTTAATTAATGAAAAGGTAGGAATACGCATCAAGAGCATGTAACAGGATTCGATGAGGTTTTATGTAATATTTATGTGCTACAGTTTATAGCCTATGTCATTCTTAAGATCTCCTCTGGGTACGCAGACAATCATTCCCCGTGGGCAAAAGATAAATTGTACCACCCTACTGAATAATGAGCTTTAAAGGTTCTAAATAAAATTGCATGACTGGACATACACCATCATAGAACTCATTATTGTTTATGTAGTAGTTAAATTAAATTAAAATTAAATTAAATTTATCATGCAAAATTCAAGTCTGCAGATAAAGTATTTCTCGAGTTATAATGCGATGTGGAACAGTCACGTTTCATATAGGCATTATAACACAAGGGTCATCTGGAATCAATTCTTGCCACAGAATTTTAAAATTGACTTTCCACTATATAATTTTTCTTGATACTTTATAAATTAAAGCATATAGGTCTGTACACAAAGTCATCAAAAGAAGATGGTAGTTACAGAGCCGCAGCCAGGGGGTGCAGGGAGGGTCGTTTGCCTCGGATGGCAAAATTGTAGGGGTGGCAAAATTATAGAAGGTCGAGTCGTTGCTTTACGTATCGTTTAGTTAGTCTTCGCAAGAATCGCTTTACTATCGAGTCAAAAAGTACAGATACCCATGTTTGGACGTAAATCACAAAAAAACTAGGAGAATTACAATTACGAGAATTAATTCAAATTTAGATTATTTATATCTGCATTCATACAATTGAAACAAATTATTTACGAATAATAAATTATAACTATTTAACGAAAAAGGTAACGCTTTTTGTAGTTTTCCAACCAAGTTGTAACTTTAAAATATTATAGCTCGAAAAATTGAAATCCACCAATTAAGACAGAATTTTTATATAAGATACGAGTACAAGTGTACTATTTTTATAGTACGTTATTTTAGACTTATATTAAATTACCATCTTAACTTTCACTCTTGACTACCGTAGTAAGGCTACTTGTAATAATATGTCACAGCTAAAGACATGATACGTTCATACTCAGTTTGTTTGCTAGTATATTTTATACTGTAATTTTATCGTTGCCGTTATGGTTACCAATAATAGTTGTAAAAATAATCGTTCATCCGAATCCTATGGAGGAACACCATCATCAGTGTTCCTATATAAAAATTAAGAATTGAAAATTAAGTCTATAGTACAATTCGTCTAACATACGAGCGGACTCGTATATCGTGCGCACAGATATGCAGATATAGAAACATTCAAACAGAAATGAAAGTTTTACACTTTCGAGTACTAGGATTCGGTAACCCTCAACCTATAAATGAGCCCCAACCATTAATATTTGAAATTGAACGCTTCTTCTTATTAATAGCTTTTAATAATTTATGTTAAGCCGTTGGAATGAAAATCCTTGTTATTTTTTTGTTTAACACCGAAGAACCCCAGTTATTTACACAAACCCATATACCATTAGCTGAGACGGCAAACGAAGTTCTGATATATGAAAGAAAGAAGATTAGAACTAGGAAGGTTATGACGATGTCGGCTGTTAAAATTAAAAAACCCAAACTATTCATTTTTTCAGTTCAATATATTTAATTAATGTAACTAAAATATTAGTGTATGATATCTTAAAAGTTGAATATGAAGTGAAAAAGTAACATATTTTTTATCGTAAAGTAGAAAAATTTAATAAATTACATCAATATTAATTTTGAATTGCAAATGTCTGTCTTTAGCCAACACAAATAAGCTCATTGTTTGCTCACGCAATAACATACCACGTATGATTGCCGGCATGGCAAACATGGTGTGCCCAAATGTAATACACAAACGAAAATCGTTTTGCCTTGCAACTTTTTTATTATCATTGCGAATGTCAGTTTAGTAGGAAATTGAATGCGTTTAAATTAAGTTATACATGGAATACATGGAGCAAAACAATGCCTCGCAACTTGCCTAGCGAATTATGGTGATCGGTCTAGGTACCTCATTGATACATTTAGGTTTTGATTGCCTATCATATTAAACTATATGAAAGTCAAGCGTTTATTAGATAGTTATCTGACATAGTGGCAGTTCTGACGAAGATCCGACTTACTAAATTTTCGTTCTATTGCACCATTTAAGATTCAAAATGAAAAGCTTTGGATAGTACTGTATAATTTACTCTCTCTATGAATTACTGATCGCGAGAGAAAAGAAGAGACCTGGATTCTGGCCTATCTGAAATTTGCAGGCGCTACTACTAGTACGTTGCCGCGCCTTGTTTCGTAATTCCATTATTGTTTCACTGTTCCATTGCTATGATAAACAATTCGCAGGGTTGGCTGTGGGGCGAAGCGCCTGAAATTTCCGCGCGGCAACACACTAGTACACAGCTGTGCGCCGGCATGGGCCAGGTCTCTTCTTTTCTCTCGCCATCAGTAAATGTGTCCTTATTCTTTAATATATTTCGTCTGGATACTTAACAATTTCTTGACATATGCGTTAATAAATTCTCCACTGCCACGGACCTAAAATTCTGTACCTACTTGGAGATAGGATTTTATAATCAATTTATTGCTAGGATGACATGGAGAGTAGTGTCAAAAACACGATTAGTTGGAACCTAGGATGATATTTAGGATTAGGACCTGAATTTCTTCTGTCTACCAACAAATCTATCAATATGACCAAGACGTGGTACTTAAAGTTCAAACTTCAATCTGTAGCACTTATTTGGTTACCTTTGGCTTTTAAGCTATTACTTTAAAGATAGATATTTGCTTCAGAGACATAGTATTATCCAGGAGCAAGGTTACACCTTAATCACAAATTTCTCTAATCCGTTATTCATATTTACCTAAATGCATACGTGAAATTAGAGTCTATCATTGGCATTTGCACTAATTATAAATAATAATGCTGAAAAATTTCAAAATGATAGTTTTTAAATTTGTCTGGAGAGGTACACTCTATTAACCTAAGGTATGAAATAAAATTTACGACCTATTGTCACACGTACCAAATATACACACCTTTATAAAATCGATTAAGCAGTTTCTGACGAGTGTAACCACTAAGAACGTAACACGTAATTTTTGTATATTAGGTTGTATAACGTTGTTAATTCTAGAACTACTAACATAAAATCTAATAAACAACATGTAAGTATTGAAATTGATCAGGCAGTGAAGAATAGTATTATTACATAAATGTGATTTGATAGTATGAGATAGGGTTTTCCTAGATCCTATTGTAGAAGACTATAATGACATCTTATTAATCCTTTCCTCAGTGGTACGTGTCTTTTATTTTTGATTTCCTTTTACATAATAGTTTACGTTCACTTTCCATAACATTGACGGTTTGGTGACGGGCTATATTTTACACATTTTGTAACATGAATATAACCAAAAGTACTCGTAGATTCCACTCCTCATTAATTACATTTAATGCAGGCTCTTATCAGCATATCTAGTCTTAATGAGTACTTTTATTCATATTTACACATGTTTTGAATTATGGAAATGTAAATTAATTAATAATTTACGAGTATTTAAGTTATATTCATCGCTAAATATCTTGGCATCCAAAGCTAAATGGATTTGTTCAAATGCGCTTGTTGAACAAGCTTTTGTTGTATTGTTTTAATAAGGAATTGTATTGAATTAAATGGAATTCATCTATGACCATAGAGTGTAATCTACTCTCTACAGGAGTTTAATCAGAATTTCCATGACAATAACAGAAAAGTCCCCGTCTCCTATGAAGCCTAATGTGGATTTCAAGCATCCTTCTTCTGTAAGGAATTCCATAGATAAAACCATTGTGTCATGAGGTTTTATGACACAACACAGCGTCATAAAAAGTGAGTAATCCATACAGAAATATGATCTCTTAAAACTAAAAAAGGCTGTTGATTGATGTTTTCTCATGTGATACGTCATCATGTGCCTTATTGTTCTCAATATTCGGACCTCTGTTGCGTTCCAGACAGTTTTATAAGTAAATAACTGCCTTGACTCAGGATTGAGTTTTACTTGAACTTAAGAAAATTGTTAATTGTTTTTTACCCAATTATATTAGTATTGTTTTATTGTATTAATATAGTTATAATCGTAGCCTTACATCGTAACAATACAACTCAAGACACATTAGTTTACGAAGGTCCACATGGGAGTATAATTATCAAGAGACTAAATAAGTAATATGTTCAGGACACCCAGTTCCCCGTAACTTAGCTATGGTGGGATCGGTTGATTCAATGCGTATTTTGAGTTTAGATACAGTTCACCTTCCTCATAGTACAGCGTCTGGAATCTGAAGCTATCGCAGACTTATCTCCTGGAATCGGTAGTCATGTTCGTCTGAAGAGATGCAAGTAAAGGCATTGATGAAGAAGCTCAAAAATAACTCCATCGTTTCGTCATCAGAGAGGCCAAGAATAAAAAATATAGTTTTATTTGAGTGATAAGGTATTCTGATTGGGTCACTAAGCGTGTGCACCTACTTAATGTACTGAGTGCACATGTTTTAGATACGATCTCGAAGCACGTTGAAACAACTGAGTTTTCTACACGTTACGTAGTTTTGGCGCAAAGGGTTGCGCTCTTAGTAGTGCGTCTGAAGTCTGACGCTATCACAGATTAACTACTGTAATCTGGATTCATGATCGTCAGAAGATATCGAAGAGAAGTCGGCGAAAATGAAGGTAAAACATAACTCTACATCGTTTCGATATCAGAGACAACTGGACTATAAAATATAATTTTATCTAAGTGAAGAGGTATTCCCACTGTCTCATTAGATGTATACCTACTCAATTGAGACTCAGTGCACTACCACGTTTTAGACATGGACCAGGAAGCACGGCGGAACAAATGAGTTTTGTCACTAGAAACGTAGTGCAAAAGGTTGAATCAGTGTGAATGTTAAGTTTAGCTCCAGTTCACCTTCTTCGTAGGAAGGGAGCTAATTACGGAGTCTAATTAGGAACCTTAAAAGGTTACTACACTTTCCTTATAGCAGTCTGTACAATAATTACAGTAGCTGAAGCTTAAAACTCCCCAACTCAATTTGAGAGATACTACACTTGCTCTTTTAAGACCACCAGATTACAGAAAAATTTGTCATCGAATTAATAAATTTTCGTAAATTTTACTTCCTAATAACATAAATACAATTTTGAAGTAACAAAACCAATAACAATCGGGATGTTGGGAGTGCCGATGGCCGAGTGGTCTAAGACGTTGGACTTTGAGTCTGAGTTAGAGATAGCGCAGGTTCGAATCCTGTCTGTGACCGTTGCACTTTTTATCAGTACCATCGACCTTGTACTGTATCGACTCTCCTCCTTATTTTGTTTGATAAGATCCTTGCACAGGCCAGTGGCCCATGAGGACGGGCAGAGTAAGGCATAAAAGGAGAAAGGCATAAAATATATATATACACATATTCAAAAGCAAATCATAGTTAAAGGGTAACATTTTTCGTGGTAAACGTAACTAGGGTTTCTTCTCTGGTTTTCACGATCCCCGATTTGATGCTTCACAGGTTATTATGTCTAAAACTTAGACGACTGAATTTCAAATGAGTTCATTTCCTTACCAAAAAAATGTAATTTTGAAAGAAAGTGATTTAATTCGTGGTTAATTTTTTAAACGCCTCAAATATTAAAGACTTTATAATTATAAAGCTATTATCTCTCTCTTACAGCGAGCTGTGAGTTAATTAGTAAATCCCTAAAAACCTTATTGTCCAAAATGCGAATTCAAAGTATAACAATTCAATGATAATACTGTATTGGCTAGACTCTACTTGAATAAAAGTGAATGGTTTATTAAGTTACACTAGGCAAAATAATCTTAAAGCTACATGTGATAAGGAAGAACACACAAACGTGGACAAATAAAGAGCCATTGTGATAAGTCAGGCTGGAGTATTTTCTTGTAGTGTCATCATGCGGTACTACATTGGTAAAGAAAACATAAATAACGTTAGGAGAAACATGTTTTCGTAATTGTAAATAATTGTATCTAAGACTTATGGAACTACTTTGCGTCAGTTAAGCAGGATGCTGATTATTTTAGGTATGTTAATTTTGTTTTGGACGATGTAACATTGATATTTTGTAAATATTGAAGAGATGTATTGTTGGTGTTATGTACTGCATTAAAGATTTTGATATTTTCGTTCCTTGAAAAAAGTATTGAACATAATTCTAGTGTCATACTGCACTTGATATGTGTCAATGTGTTGCAAACATTTGTTATAATATCAACATAGAAATGTTTTCAATAATTATTATTGTTCCATGTATGGAAATGTATAATAGGCCTAGTTTTTTTTATATATTAATGATGAGTAGGATTAACGAGCAGAAGATATGACCAAAGTGGCATTTAATCAGTTAAATAAATCAAGTAAAGCAGTCAAAAATATGTTAAAATGTTTAATTAAGTAATGTGTTTTAAGGTGCCTAAATGTTACATTTATAAACCATGAAACAACTACTTAGAAAAGGCGACTATATAAACTATATATAGTTTGATTAATTGCAGTTTCACATTAAATCCTTATAATGAATAAAATGTTAGTGATTATATCTACCTTCCTTCAATTTAAAGTACTACAATAGTCTATAATAGAAGAAGTCTATAAGTCAATACAATAGTCTATTTAGAAGTATATAATATTATTATAGACTTCTAAAAATATTATTACTGCACTCATTAGGTAATTTATTAAATCAAGCAGTATTATTATGGGAAATTTCTTATAGAAAGAAAGGAATTATTAAAATATTTTTTTATTATAAATATAATAATATAGCAACAGGATGAATATAGCAATAGTTCAAGTGGTTCTTGTAGAATATGTGATAAGTTAGGAATTGTTGTAGTTAAAAGGCATCATTCATTAAAGCAAAGGTGACTTTTATAGAACAGTATCAAAATCGAGGACATTGACATTTAGTATAAAAATAGCTTATAGAAATCAATATTATAAATATAAGTTGAAAAACTTAATCAGATTTGGTTTATAATTTAATATGCATATGATATATTTAATGAAATTAGTTAAAGCCTTATGGAGGCTTTAACATTAATTTTACATTAATTTTATAAACAAAAAATGTTATTTATTGTTTACTATCAATACTTAATATGTTTAAAATTACCTTGGGAAGACTAGGATTAATTAGATAATAATTTAGCAAAACGTATATAACTCTAACTCCACATAAACTATTCTATTCGGCTGAAACAATTGAACTTTTATCTGGACGCAGATAAGATACTTGTAATTTAAGTACTCGCACTGGCCACACTACTTGTAAAAGTGGTCAGTCTTTCCAAAGATTGTATTTTGTTAATGACTGTACATATTTGCTGTTGGAAATAAATTCAATTCTTCAATTTTTCTTCTTCTTATTTATTTTTTAAATAAATTAAATGTGGAAGTATGAAAAATGTCTTTTCCATTAAAACCTACTCACTTCAATCAAAAATACAAAGCAGAAAATAAAGTATTCTCCTCTGGGAAGAAATAAAAACCACTAATTAGTTTTATAGCAACAAGTATTCTTCTAAAGTGTATTCATCACCAATTTTTCATTGAGGGTTTGTTATTTTTAAGTTATTTATATTGATTTTAATGTTACATTTTATATTTCGTAACGTAATAAAACAAATTTGAATTACATACCACTAACATAATTTTACCTAAAATGTAAGAAATTAATAGAAGTGTTAATGTATTCAACAGTAAAAATAAAACGTACAAAAGTCTGACAGGGTAAAAGGTACTCAGTATAAAGTAGAGGGGTTAAAATTATTCTTCAACCAAACATCTTAATACAATGAACAAGAGGTTTGGTAGCACATTGTTGTAAGCAAACGTGAACAGCAAACGAGACAAAAGCCACAAAGCTGTTCTAGAATGTAGTGACCGAGTCCTTTTACTAAATTGTTACATTTGAATGCGATATATGTTACATTACTAGTATGGTTATGAAGTTAAATAGATGTTTATTTTAATATACAACAAGCTAACTGCTTATTTAGAAATAAAATATTTTATACAAAATAAGAATTTAGAAACTTTAAATACTACTACTACCATTATTAGAACTTTACAAAGTTCTGGTTATCTCATGGTTAAAAAAATAAGAACCTATAAAAAGATAAAAATACAAAAATTAAAACATCAGAAAATTTTAAATTATGATTTTTTTATTAATAGTTAAAATGTTCAACAATTACAGGGTTGTTAACTCTGATATTAGTGCGATCTGTGTCTCCCTTTGACGTCCGAGCCCTCTGCCCTGAGGTCTGTCCTTCTCGATTATATCCTTCTACAGTAAGTAATTACTTCTTAAGTAAATTCTTTAAGCTGTACCTAAACCTAAGTGTTTTTTACAATATGTTGTAACGTCATAAGTATTACCACATGCGATGGTAATTTTGGAGATTTATAATAGTAGTAGTAAAAATAAGTTAGAAAAGTTGCGTACTGAAACTTATAAGACAGTCTAGTGTTGAGCAATACAAATTGAACCTTTAATTTTTCATGAGATATGTGATACTTAAATTGCCATACCTACAAATCCGATTCCAGTTTCTAAGTATTTAATATAGAAAACGAAAATGAGGATTAACAATGTTCCCTTTACTTTTATACAACTATATCGGACTTCATTATACAGTTTTATTGAGTAGGTTAACCAATACAAAAAAACAAACAAAATTTGTATACTCTACTTGAGTTATTTTATTTACTTATAAAATAGATTAATACTTTGGTTTTTTTTGGATTTATTCTTTGATGCATATTTATTTTCGAGCTCAAAAGGTAAAAGTTAGATGAGTTGTGCTAATGAATTGTTTCAAATAAACACCAACAATGGATGGATGTAATAACATTTGTATTTTAAAAGATTCAACATTGTCTTTATTAGATTTATATTATAAACGTGTTTAGTGAAATGGAATCCAGAATAAGTTAACTCAATTGAATTTTTGTCACAACCCTCTTTTAATGTAACTACAACATCTGGTATTTCTTCATGTAAACACAAAACTCTGTGATGCTGCTTTCGACGTTGCATTATTTGGAGTTAATCAGCTGTCAACAGGTTTACAAGTATTCATAGTTAGTAAATTTCATTTAAAGTAACGCATGTGAAGTCCCCAGGCCTATAGGACTCTACAATCCGGCATTAGTGCACTGCCAACTCAGTCATAAAACTATGGGCACATATAGGTTAAATTACCCTAAGAGTGCTTAGAAGTGTTATTTCAGAACATAAATTTCAGTATGTTTTATTTTTAAAATATCTGAGGTAATAACTTACATAATACATTTCGTCTCAATCTGTCCAATATCTTTTGTTTAATTGATTATCAACTATCCAAACATTTAAATATCATTCTAAACTTTCGGTTTATAATATTAAAAAGACGTTTTGGATACCCGCCACAAGATTCAGGGCATTTATGTTAAAATTCATGAAAATTGTTCGTTGTCAATTATGTCACTAATCCACCTGATTCCTTAAATGCCAAAATAATTTGGGTCAAACTAGTTAGTTCTCTTTAACTTCCAGGATTCTTAAAGTTTGTAAGTTCCCATTTTTTAGCAGCTTTCAGAATCTGAAAGCTCTCAGAAAAGGATCCCTCAGCATCTGGGAGGTTATGCCCCCTGCTGAATCTCCAGTCTTTGGGAGATCCTGGCCTCGATAGGTCTAGGTTTATGACAGGTCTCAATCTATGGGAATTTCCTGTGTATGGTAGCTGCCGGCACTGGCATTTTTTAGTATTTCTAAGCTCCCAGTTTTAGGAAGCACTTAATCCCGATTTAAAAGCTCCGCGTTCAGGCAGCTCTCAACATCAGACAGTCTGTCTGAGAGGTCCTCACCTCTGCGGGATCCAAGACTGTGGGTTCTCCTGGACTCCGGAAAGTCCGACCTTCGGCAGCCCCCAGGATCAGAAAGACATGCCGCTTTGTGGTAGCTCTCGTACTTTGATAGTTTTCACCCCCCATAATCTTCTGGCTTTCTGAGAGTACCGGCCTTCGACAGCGCCATTTCTGTGGTAAGTCATTGGTTCCGTCATATATCAGCCTTTGGTAGTTCCCGACCTCTGGCAGTTCTTGGTGTTTGGGAGCTCATGGTTTTTGCAGCCCTCGGCCTCTACTAGCTCATGATAACTGGCATCTACAGGCCTCATAATAACTCTCAGACTATAGGACCTCCTGATCTCGGGCACGTCCTTACGTCTTATTGATAAGAGCGTCAGGAAGCTCTCAGTCTATAAAATTCCTAACAGATCTCAGTCTTTAGAAACCACATGGCCTTTGGCACGTACCTCTGCAGACCAAAAAACTAGGACTGTACAACCTGTACAACTAGGCAAGAACAGCCTTCGGCAGACACCAGGTTATGGCAGGTCTAAGCCTCCGGATGCACCGCCTCTGGGAACGTTAAAATTCGTCACAAATAAAATAAATAAATATATATTTTTGCATATGTGTTTAAAAATAAACTAATAACCTGCTACTATGTAGTATGATTTTAGGCACAAGGCACGTGGTGGACAATCCAAGCAACCAATACAAGCAATGTGGAGTGTGGGATTCTGAGTAAGTACGTAATAACAACAAGTTATTTTAAATATTTCTTGAAAGAAAACACAAAGGAAAACTATTTCGTTAAGAATAACTTATTAATGTTGTTTATATCAGTGGATTAGTGAAATTGGTTTAAATATTTTTCAGATAAACTATAGTTTTTGAATACGTTTAAATACTCGTAGTGTCAGGAGTTGTGTGACGGTAACAATTTTAAACGTGGCCTAGAAGATGTACAATATTGTAAGCTCTGTTAATGAAAACTTGTTTTAAAGTGTCTCATTGTCAACAAAAGATTTTACAGGTTGATGAATTTTTGGCCGTTTGTAATGATTAGTGTTAAAAAACGAAACATTGCGTTTCAAGGATTAAAACCTAGTCTCTTCTTAAAGTGTGGTAAACTTTAAGGCATAAGGTTAAGCATACACTAACATTTAAACCTAACCACGATATCACCAAAAGTTGTGGGTACATCAAAACAATTCGTACTCTAAAATCTAAGATCTTCATACATAAGGGTCCAAAACTACTAAAGAAAGAAACAAATCATGTCAAGCGCACAGAACGACATAGCCGCACAGTTCAGAGAAGGTGGAAGACGGAGGGAAAATCAACACTGGATCTTCTTGTGGCAACTCTAAGCAAAACGTCATCTGTAACAAAAAGGTACAGAAAGGTGATGGTTTTAAGGGGAGGGTGTTTAATCCTCTTCACCACGAATAGGCGAGTTCAACACCATACATTGATTTTGTTGTGTTTTTTAACATCCGATTTTATTTATTTTTGTGGTTTTCATTGATTCTTTTATATTTATTTTTAAAAATTTGTATTGATTTTTGGCTTAAACATTATAAATAATTTTGTACACCTAAATAAGAGGATAAGGGTCAGTAAAAAACCTGTTATTGTTTGTCTTTTATGTCTGGTTCATAGCAGAGTATAAAATATTCCATACTGCTTTTGACATTAAGTTGCATCATTACTCCGCAAAAGAATTTATATTCTATCACAGAGAATCTACTATAAAACCATGTACCACGTTAAGTTACGTTACATTACACTTGATTTAACTTAAAATACCACATATGTGTTGTAAAAATCGGAAATAGCAAATTAAAAATGATCTCCTTCCACAGATACCCATTGCCCGTGGAAGTGTCTCGGGTTTCAGTTTTACAGCAATGTCTACCCACGTTTGTACATTCATGAATACAACATGACAGCATTTGGTTACAACACAACGTGAGTCATTATAATTATAATGTTGGATAGATAAAGTTTTTCATAACGAGTACGGTATTATTTGCCAAATATGATACCTGTTCTACACACAAGGTTTATCAATCTGTAAGCATGAATAGATATAATTATTTAGTAACTATATTATTGCATACAATAGTTTTTAAAATGCATGTAATAAAATAACATTTATTCTTATATCACTGAAGATTTGGAATTGTAATGCAACGTTTTTAAATTCACGAAATAGCAAAAGTTTTGTTTGTGTTCTTAAATGTATTTATTTCACTATTATAAAGGTATTTTTTAAGTCACACAAATAAACTTCTTGTTTATATAGGAACATATATGAAAAGAATAGTTAGTGAAATATTTCAAAATGTATCTTTAAAATAAATTAATTTAGTTACATCAACATCTAATTTATTATTTCTGTTATTTTGTGACACATATATTGCTTCAGAAAAGGATGTTATGATCATCAGTACGCGATAATAAGGCTTGTGGACATGAACCAGCCTTGGGCGGTATTCAACATTGCTGATAAATGGAGTAAGTAGCAAGCAGCTTCTAAAAATATAGTAACATAGTAGTTTTGGTATACTTTTTAGTACATTAAGAGATACCTTATAAATAAAAATGAATTGCAAAATGTTTATGTTAAGCGCATACAAGGTATAGTAATTTGGCCATTTATGTTTGGAAAATATTTATTGATTTATCTTTTTATTTATTAGAAAAGTCACCTGGAATATTTTTGATTTAAGAAAATATTTTAGTACTTATGTTTTATTATTAAAATTTAACTTGCATTAAACATCCGTTTAAACCATAAACTAAAGTTAAACAAATGAGGTAACACATCTAATTAGATTTAATTTTTATAAAGTATTAAGTATACAGTGGTTGATCTCTAAATTTTACTCCAGATTGCGCCAGTGATAAAATTAAAACATCTAATGCATTCTAAAGATATTACACTACTACTACTATTACTACTAAACACTGTTATACAACCAACCTTAATAAACAAAGCTGTGAATATTTACATATAATGTAATCTAAATTGGTGACCTTAATTAGCATTGTGATATGGAATTTTAACAATGGCTAATGGAAAAACAGAAGAATGAACAATAACACGCCTTTAGGATCCATACTTTCCCAGACTACGGTAAACAAGCTACAGGAATTCTATCACTCAAAACCTTACAAACGATTATCTTGGAATGTTGCATGAACTTTATAAGAATTTCCTCCTTAAACTGGAAATAGATAGGAATAAGGTAGAATTTCTCCCTAGGTCGTAATAGACTTTTCAGTATTACGAATTTACCTCGGGACTACAAGCCAATTCAACTGCGGCACAGAAAAGATTTTAGACCTGAAGTAGATTACATGAGCCGGAAGTAGACATTTTTTTACCGACGTGATTTCTGAGATCTACATAAGTATATAGTTTTTTTATTGGGGCACCACAAGTCAATCCAAATGGTTGGAAGTAGGCTATTTTAAGCTAAGTAGGTTTCTTAGTCCTAGGTATGTATATTTGTTTTCATCAGGACAACAAGGCAAATTCTACCGTGATGCTGGAATCATCTTACACCTGAAATATATTACAAGGCCTAGAAATAAACTCTTTTTGATCGAAGAAAATTTCCACGACCTGTGTATTGGTAATTTCTGGATCAAGTTAACAAAGGATACTTAGCCGTTCCTTTGGAAATATAATTAATTTGAACCCCAAATATCCCTACATGTGCAAAACACGATATAAGAGTAAGACTAGACTCTGATAGTCTTAGCTATGAACACTTAAATAATATTTACCTTAAATATGCCTATGTACGTTTGAAAAGTGTCATAGGCCTCCATCATATTACATCATATGTGTTTTTACTAAGTAGTATAAGGAATTCGAATGTGATAATTGAGTGAGAAACAACCGCTGGCAACAGCTGGTTCCCTACTATATGTCTATAAACTAAGTAAGTATTTATTACAAATCTTCTATGAGTGATAAAACCTTCCATGTCTATCTTAGAGTACTGGGTATAACCACCTTAACCATAATTATCTGCTACTGTAATGATTGGTAGGGAACGTATTGCACTTAATGGCATTTAACTTTGGAGTAATAATGAGTTACAAAATTCAATATATTTCATAATGACAGAGACGTTCCTGACGTGATTTTCATTATAATACATATAATTACAGGATGAGCAAAGTACGTATAACCCTAATAGTCTAGAGCCTAATAGAGGATTTTAAATGGCTCCAGAATCTTCCAACGGATAGACTGTAGCAAGGGCTAGAAAATCTAAAACTCGAATATTATTGACATATTCTACAAGCGTGAAGTTAAAAAAAATATCCTCACCAAATAATATTGGGGGTTTCAGAACTCAGGAGAATATATATAAATGTATATCTAATATTTTAGTTTTCGCTTAGGGTCCATGTATTGAAATTTATGGTCTTGAATTTGCCTGTGCCAATAAAGAGTTTATAGTCTCATTTAGTTTCCAACGAAGCAGTCATGCAAATGTAATTAGATTGCTTGTCTGTTGATACACCATTTTTAGATGCCAAGATTACTAATTGTTGAAATACCTAAGGAGGATATGCTAACTCAGAATACAAGTTTACCTGTAATAACTTTGTTAAGGTACACGTTTCCCCATTTAATAGAAGTACTGTTATGGGTTACAACCAAAAGCTTAATGAATTGGAAATTCGATGCTACAGACTTCAGGCATTCTGGAGAGACAACTCTAGAAATATCTCTGATTTTATAATGTGGACTTAACGCATTACAAATTTTTAATCTTACATCATTCATTGTTCCAGCTGGCGTTTATACTATCGTGGCTATCTTGGACACAGATGATCATGAAAGCTTTATAATCCTATACGTATGTGGTGTGAAAACAGTTGATCTGTAATTTTAAATATCGACAGTTAATGCTTTAAATTATAAATATAAGTAAAATATATGTAATTAATATCAGAGTGGAAGTCAAACTATCCACTTTGAACAAAAGTATGACTTGAAAAGCTACTTTTATTTTATGGTATTGAAAACCGAGATTCGGCTTTATAGATTTATTGTGGTTGAATATAAACAACCACGGTTGTATGAATAAAACACTAGTAACCAATTTTCTACTCAGAAACTTGAATTCGTAAAGTAGTATATTCTGCAAGATACGTCTAGCCATTCGTTTCTTCAAAAAAAAAAAAAAAAAAAAAAAAAAAAAATATGAAATATAGAAGCTTTATTGGCGATAGATGGACAATAGTGTTTAAATTGGTTATACTCATAAAATTATTCACAAACTTACTTTTCCAGATAACTGATTTAATCTTTATTTTGAGATCTTATATATATATATATATATATATTGGCGAAAATTTGTAATAATGAAAATTTATTTGCCAAATAAGAGTCCCTTTAAAACTTTCAAATGAAACTAGAGTTTGGGTTTGCGGACGAATATACATCAGAGCTATATAGTAATATAAAGACAAATATTAACAGAAAATGTACATTTTTAGTTTTAAAGCATTCATACTGCATGAACATACTCCATAAAGTATGAACATACTGGTTAAACTATGGAGTTCATATTTTTATAATAATTAAGCAATTATTGAAAGTTGAATCTAATGTACTTACTAATAACACTGTCTGCTTTAGCCGAAGGGGAGCCCATTGTATTCATTATTACCAGAGACAAAAGAGGGATGTGCAGAAGAAATGAAAAGAGGGTTGACGCTGTCCTCAAAGCCAACAATATCCGCAGGTGCAATCTTAACGTGATTGATAGGAATAAATGCCCTGTCAAGTTTAGTACTATGTTCGCTATAGAAACATGTTGCAATACAAACCTTGATAATGTAAAATAAACAAATACGATACTTATTCTTCCCTAACAGCTTGGGAAATGGAACTGGAACTGGAAACAACTATACAATAGGCTTTGTTGCTCATTATTAGCTGAGCGTCAGCGAAGTCTCTAACTTGAGTAGGTGGAAATATGTCTTTCTCTCTATACATTGGTTTGCCAGGCCACACGAAGTCTAGAGAGCAAACTGAACTATAAACTTGACATATTTATTTAGAAAGCTTCGTTTCTACAAAAGAACATCAAGTTCGCGTATGGAATCATAGCATTCGGCTGGGCGATAGCAAAAACTTATAAATGGTAATATATAAGTTTATATATATATATAAGTTTATAAGTTATATATATATAACTTATTGCACTAATTTATAAGTTTATATATATATATATATAAACTTATAAATTAGTGCAACAGTGATTCTATGAAAAATTGCACAATGAGTATATTTGTAAAAAACTGATAAAAATCTTGTGGCATCGTAACGCTACAAACAAAATGAAAAGAGCTAAACATTTGAAATGTTTCCTGCAACCACAACAAGGTCAGTTACGCGACACGTGGTATGGCATTCCACTTTGTCTAGTTATACGGGATGGTATTATAGTTTTTTTTTATTACACACACATATATATATATATATATATATATATATATATATATATATATATATGTAATTAATATCTGATGTATATTAGACGCTGGGACGCCCATTTAGATTTGGCATATTACCTACCTAACCTTAAATAAAATGTTATAGATTCAAATCAAATCTAATATCATTTTTATCTGTCAATTACAAAAATTATGTTAAATTTATCAAGACCGGTTATACTAACAACTTACTATAACGCAAAGAATGAATCTCGTGGATTATCCAATAACGAGAGCATCTAACTCTACAAGCCTAACACAGCCTTCTTGGGAAGGATTTATTCAATACGAATATTGACCTTACTCCTAGTGCAGCGTATAAAATCTGACACTGATTTATTGACACTGATCGTTCTCAATCTTGAAGAAGATATTGAAAACGAACTCTTTGCATCGTTTTGACATCAGAGACACTCAGGCTACAACGGAAGTTTGTCCGTTCAGCTAGCAGCCATCAACTGAAATCTGTATGAAGAGTTATTGTTCTATAGAGGAGGTATTCTCTGAAAGAATTTGGCAATATATATTCAATTATATAGTAAACCAGGCTGTGTGGGTCTAGTTTGATTTAGCGTGTTTTTCTACAATTTTGCTGATGTGTGGAATATAGTAGTTGATTTTTATCAGTTACATTAAAACACCTTCTAAATCTCATCGAAATAAATTGTCTTTGTTATGCTCAAGATTATTACGAGGAGTAGACCAATACAGTTTCCTAATTTCTCAGACAATAACTGGATTACATTTACTTAGTCATAATACAAGATTGTGTTTAATTTTTTTGCTATTCCGACAAGTAAAGCGCATAAAATAAAGAAAGACCAGTGATTGCAAGAGGGTGTTTGTACAGTATG
This sequence comes from Homalodisca vitripennis, assembly GCF_021130785.1. Classification (NCBI taxonomy): domain Eukaryota; kingdom Metazoa; phylum Arthropoda; class Insecta; order Hemiptera; family Cicadellidae; genus Homalodisca; species Homalodisca vitripennis. The sequence goes on from NC_060213.1 coordinate 70,364,934, forward strand.
GCTAGACCCTGCCCTGATTCATCTCACTCTAAGGATTATTGAAATATGGTCTATGCCAGGGTACATAACTGGCAACTCAAAAAGCTCAAAAGGAATATATTCTTCTATATAAATTACCACCATGCCATCCCCTGCCGGTGGGGGATTGTGCAGATGCGTATTACGCTCAGTTCTCAACAAAGTCAAGAGGTATTAAAAGATTAGTTAAATGTACTTTTTTTAAATAATATTATTTTTTATTTCATCCTCTTAAATGACGGTACCCCATAATAACCCGAAGTAGTGCTTGGATCAGGAAATGTTTCAGATATACTGGAAACAATACATAATGTGTAAGGGAAATCTATACATAACAAGTGTTTAATAAAACGCATTTTCAAGCATACAAACTTAGTTAACTTTTTTATATAAATGTAAATGAATGTTTGCACGAATTTTCTCTTTACGAGTAACATTGTGAAGTATACCTCAAACAGGTTTTTAGATTATTTATCGAATTGAAAGCAATGAATTACTTTAACTATATAAATTTAATTTATAAATTTAGTTTTGCTAAATAAAGAATTGTTATTGATATTATTCATACTTTTTAAACATATAAATTAAATTAAAAATGCCTTATGTAAAGAAAAAGATTGCAGATATTACATAACATAATTGAGAGCCAAATTAAATGAACAACAAATAGTATTGTATACGGTATGAAACTTTACAGTAAATTAACGTTATTGTGTATTGTCAGTTGTATAAAAAATTTTCAACTAATATTTTTATACGGTTTAAGTACATTGTGATCAATTCATACCTGTTATTGCCAGAAAAAGTACCTACAGCACGTTACGATTCCAAAATAACGTTTTAGTTGATAATTTAGAGAGGAATTTAGCTATTGGAAAAATAATTGTATTTTAATTTAACATAAAAAACCAAAATATTCTTGGATTTGGAAAAGATAACAGTGACCGATCGATACTTAAAACTGACTTTGTGTAACAGATTACATTCGCTTACAAGAAAATGAAGACAAAGGACAAAATTATGAAACATCTCAGATGACTGGTCGCTAAGTTGGTTATTTATTACAAAGCACATTAATTAAGCATGTTTTCTCTTGCTGTCTCATTATTTTTCTTCATAATCCACATCCATTCTTGTTATAATAATATACAAAGGATCATTCCATTCACTATTTCGGTATATTTGAGCAAATTTAGGATTTTGAAATCAGAAATACACAATGTTATCTTTTCGTTTTATTACTATCTTAATTTAAAAATTTAGTCAGCGTCTGAAAACTGCCACTGTCACAGACTGGAGTCCTTGAATCTGGAGTGAACATCCGTCTTAAGAGATCCAAAAAGGTCGGCAATGAAGAAGCTCAAAATGAACTCTTTATATTGCTTCGACATCAAAGACAACTAGGAACAAAATTTAATCTACTTGAAGAGGTGACCCGATCGTCCTATCAAGTGCACAAATGAGTGTACTATGAAGTTAAATAAATAAATAAATATCTTTATTCTCCTCATGAAGTCGTACTTTACACAACATATTTAACATTTTTAAATCTCAAAACAATGGAATAGTAAAATTATACATATTCTAAGATCCAGGCTGACCCCAAAAGGAAAATAATAGGGCCTCTAAGGCTACTAATTAGCCCATCTAGGGGTTCCATCATAATAATTATAACTATAAAAAATTAAATGAGTTCAGGAGCATTAGTTTATAATTAATAACTCTACTGTGATATAACAAACATAAAATAAAAACAAAAGATGTGCTTTTATGCCAAACCTTATACATTTCAATGTACTAATCTACAAACTGAACTAATTAAACAGCTTAAAAACGAAATTAAATATTGTACCTTTTGTATTTACTAAAATAGAACTAATTAAAATAATCAAGTACAACATACAAAAAACAAAATACATTCTGTTCATAACAAAATGCCTGGCTCTGTTCATATCAAAAGTTATAGACACGATCCAAAATTACGGCGAAACGATTGAATTTTCTACACATGGCTATGATGTGAAGGGTTAGTTGAAGGTTAATGTTGAGTTTAGCTCTATTTCTCTTTCCAATTATTACAGCATCTATGATCTGACGCTGTTACAAAGTTGACTCCTGGAATCTGGGTCATCGCTCGTCTACAGAGATTCAAAAATTGGCAAAGAAGAAGCGCAGTCTGTAATTTTGTATGTTTGTCTGCCATTAGCCTGTCTGCCTGCTCGCTTATCTGTCTGTCCATCTGCCTAACTGTCTGTCTTTCTGTTAATCATATTGCTTGTCTATATGTTTGTCTTTCTGTATGTTCGTCTGCCTATACCTTCTCTAAGACAGAATGTATGTTACTAGTGAATTTACAGTAAGAGTCCATTAATATACATTCCCAAGTAGAGAATCAAGGCACTACTTAAGGTATATGTCAAGTACTTATCGCCGTGATAGTCAGCCATTTTTATAGTAAAATTTACCTCTTATATTACACGCTTTGTAGTCATATTGTTAGTAATCGCTTGCATTTTATAAAATATGTAATACAGTAGTGTCAAAGATTAATTAATTTCATTTGAAAGAATATTAAATTTATGATAAATATTTGTTTTTTCGATAAGATAGAAACGAATATCACTGGGAACAATAACCTACTCGAGTATATTGCAAGCAAAAGATCTAAAGACCGTAAAAAATAATACCTTTTTACGGTGTTTAAAATTAATGTTTTTCCTTACCTTATAGTTAGTGCAAGAATTGTAAGTTTACATTTTTGTATGCTCCGCTCATGTACACCTCGCTCATTTCAAGCGCTTTCGTACATTTTCATTTATGTCTGTTCTCCAGAAGCTACCTGACCGTTGGATGACATTCTTCGCCTTCAATTAGATGATTATATAAGCAGGTCAATTCACATATTTCTATACAGACGTAAAATACCGCTCCGGCTTGCAAAACATAATAAGCCGCAGCCCACGTGGGTCCCTTTCCTTTCCTCTTTCTTCATTCTCCTATAACTCCTTGAGTAGTACAAGAGAAAAAATAATAGTGTAGAGTAACTGGAAGGGACAGTCTAAAGTGTACAGATACTTACTTCTATTATTTCCAAATCGTCTTCTACGTACCTTTTATTTTCGTATGGATGACTATTGTTTCAATCCTATTTCAAAATTAAATTGTATCTATCGTTTATTATGTCGTTATCAGTGATTGATCTGAAAATTAAAGTGAAAAATAAGGTATTGTCCTATATTTTAATGTTAAGGGGATTCCCTACTGAAAAGTAACCTATTTTGACAAAAAAATGGAAATTAACCTTTATATTTATTTTAGTTCTATGGCTTATAAGAAAGCATAACATTTAATATAGTATAACTTTTCATCACTGTGGAAAAAATATTTGAAGAGTGCCAGACCATACTCCAGCCATCCTTTTTTTAGCGATAATATAGGAAACATAGCCTTTTCTCATTTTTGTTAGTAGTTTATTAGCCTTACATATGTCTTCAATATAAATACACCATTCACCGACTAAAAGTACCAGTATGGTAAGTTACTTTCATCTATAGCTACTAAATAGCTTGGGTAAACTTCAAACGCTGATTCCCGCAGATTTAAAATTTTTATATTTTTCACACAAAAGTTCTTTAGAGCTATAGCAGTGAAAATTTTACTACATATTATTTATAATGTTGTTAAAATTTTTGTACATGGATATTACTATATGTTAAACATAGGTTCAAATAAAAAATAAATAAAAATACTATTTATAAAATAATGTTTTAAAATGTTTTTGTAAAGCCATAAATTTAAAAATATTTGAGAAATAAACTTGAGCATGCACAAAAACTCAGTACTTGTCATGTTCTTAAAACTGAGATAGATAATAAACAATAATATTGGTTCATTAGTTACAAAGTTGTAAGATATTAAAAATCCCACGTCTTTTTCTAAAACACAACTCAAAAACTCCAAAAGGAGGTAAATATATATATTTTTTAATATAACAGTGGCAATCATTATTCTAGGATTAAAGGAACCCAAATATATACATATCATAATCATTAAACATGTTTTAAAGAAAATCACTAGTTTCAGTAGGGAATCGATCCGAAAAATTAAGTGAAAAATTAAATATTGTCCTATATTTTAACGTTGAGTATTGCTATTTATACTTCTTTATTGACCTACACGATTTAAAAAAGTTATTTTGTCACACTAATAGTGTTCTGCATTTTAGCATAGTTTGTATTTATTACTCTGTAATAACCGATGTAGAATAAAGCAATTAGTTCGTTATTGTTCACTCCATTGAGAGGGAAAACAGAGTAGTAACATATGGTGTTCACAATAACAATTATTGTTGAAGAAGCATTCCTAAGTTTTGTTTATTAACTCTGCAACATTGTGAATATGTTGTATATAAGCTATGCGACTCCTAACCTCAGGACGTAGGTAGCACAATGAAGACCTTCGCACTTTGGTTGTTAGTTGTGGTTGAGTTGGTGCCATTTATACTTGCCGTCCCTGGCAACCCTTCTTATGTCTACGGCAGATACAAGCCAACCACTAGGTAAGTATTTCGATAATCTTAAAATGTATACGAACTAAAGTTGAATGACCTGTTTAATTAAAGATATAAAAGGATATTTATTTCCGAAATGTATATTTAAATTAGACGAGACTTATCGTCTGTTAAAGGAATGCCGATTATTGAAATCAGGATAAAATTCATGCACTACGGAACCATTTTAATTATCTTAACGTATTAAATTATTTTTCAATTTAAGGGTTTATGTAAGTTTTACGAATTGAGAGGAATATTTAGTGAATATATGTTAAACTGATAAAATGTAGTTAATAATCTTTGATTGCTATACATTTAAAATTGTTATAAAAATTCCAACTATATTCATCTTTATGCACAATAATAAAGGTTCTGCATAGCTATATATTTAAAAGGATCACCATTGCCTAAGCAGTGATCCCAAAACTGAAATGAGAAATTTTAATTTATTTCGGTCACCCTGACTTATAAAATTTTGTAGAACTCAATAGAACTCAAATTTCGTAGAATACGTTTGGAATAATTAAAGTAAACTATGAAAAGGTCATTTATATATCTAAATTCTACTATTTTCTAGAAATGTTATTGATTAATAATAGCAAGCTGTCTTACGGGTTATGAGATTAATGTTTCCTAATTTTAACATTGAAAAATGTGTACTTTCTTTAATAAAAAGATATATATCAATAAAATGTTAATAATTCTATAAAAAAACTTTGTTAACATTTATTACAGGTATATTTTACACGGCTTCTACTCCTTACAATAGTTCATTAAGAACTTCATGTAAAATAGTCTAAAATATTTATTTATTAAATTTAATAAAAATTTAAATGGTTGTCAATTTTTACAATTGTTTTAAGTATCAACTCATTAATAAATTTGTTTCTTATAAATTAATTTAAAACAAAACTAATCAATTTCCTACAAGCCAATTGCTGTATCGAATGTCGCTTTCAGTTTTTTCCGTAATCAGTTTATTGTGACCCAGTGTATCACAAACGCCAGATGGTTGTCTAGATGTCGCAAATGTCTTGGGATAATGCTCAAAGCTTCGTTTGTAATAAATGTAATGAGATTGTATAATCAGCTTACTGTAGAGAGAGATTGAGGAATATCGTGCGTAGTCATAAGTGTGTCGGTTTGTCTTTCATTGGATATCAATAATATTAGGTGAAAAGTTCTTCAATATAGAAAGTTCATAATTTTGAAATAATTGTTTACAATACGATGATAGAATTCTTATTGTTATCGAGTACGCAGTCTGGGAATGAACGGCTCGTTAGAGGTAGTTTGTGTCCATGCTCCTGCTTTTCCTTAAAGTACACTAAAAATGCCACTCATAGTATTAATGAAGCCAACCGGATTCGGGTGCCTCATGTGCCAACATCAAAAGTTTGTTCAGTAAGGTAGGCCTAATACGAGTTTAAACAGTGTTTCTAATGCTTCTAATGCGATTGTTTAAATCGCCACTTGTCCAATATGTAATGAAAATCAGATAGTAATTCTGATTTCGTACTACACTACACAGCGGATCGAGCTCTGTATATTTGATATTTTCTAAAATATAAGTTTAAACAAACGTTTCTTCCTCATTGTCGAACTTTTGCTGAAATGTCAATAGCTGATTACTGTCAGTTACATTTGGATTATGTTCAGTGGCTATTATCATAATTTAAAAAAAATCTAAAACATTTCCGAAACCTTCCGATTTTACGATTTATGGAAACCTTTCCTAGAATTCAATGGATAATAAACAAAAATAATAGCTAAATTGATGCACTCGTTCACGTGATTAGCGATTAGCAACCAAGATTTTTATATAATTGCTTTGTAAATATTTAAATATGGGATAACAAATACCTTATTTCGGAATGGATATAATCTATTAAGTAATGAGTGTTGCTGCAGAAGATTGAAAAGTTTGCACGAGATTAGATGTTATCAGAATTTATATATTTTAAGATAATCCACCTTACCTAGATGACGGCTTAAACCTGCCGACGACGTAAGAAGGATTGCCGGGGACGGCGAGGCACAGCTCGATGAGCTCGATCACGAGTAATGCCCATATAGCGATGGCCCTCATCGTGCTAACAGCGTATTGAAGTGCTTGTGTTGTCTACCTTATATACTCTATAGTGTGGAATGTCACGTATTATAGTTTTGTCGAACAAAGAGTAGGCCTGTTTCCATAAACAATAGCTGTTATTGTCAGCACCATATGTGTCATTTCATTATTTGTTGTACTTCAAAATGGGGAACAATTACAATTACACGTTGGGTTTGATTTTAATAGAGAGGAACGCGGAAAGTACCACCTAAAATTGCTACTTTGAATAAAAAAAATTTTATAATAATTTTTCCATGCCGGTGATTTCTTTCAGTAGTAGGCTAGTCAAATTGACCAGGTTGATTAGGTTGTCAAGCATGACATCGCAATACAATAACTGGTTATTGTTTATTTAAAAGTCATATTTTAACAACAATTACATCAGAGATGTATAAGTATTTGCGTCGAGAACTTAAGGGCACAATTAAACTAAAAAAAAACAATCATAATTCAATTGATATAAATCTTAACCATGTTACGTAGTTTAAATAAAGTTAAACCCATATATAAATACGTGCATGTACAATTATTTCACGAATTATATTTAATATAATAATTTATTAGGACTAATTTGGATAGTGAAGTATTGTAAAGATCTCAATATGAGAATGCTTTCAGTATTAGACTATCAACATTTTATGTAACTTGCTGCTTCGCATACAATTTTTGATGGATGAAGATAGAGGGATGGAACTCGGAAAACATTTCCGGGAAATATATGAACTTTATTAGTCACTGTTACGTTGTCCATTTCCCCAAAATGGGATTTTGGAGAGGAGGGCGGCTCAAAATTGTAAATATAAAAACCTCATTTGAAAGGTCGATTACTCACTGATACTTTTTATTAGATCTTCGCTAACAGTGAATGCATGTTAGAGAAGCGAGATGGATAAATATATACGTGAATTGTATCTAACTCACGACATCTACATGTGACCATAGGTTGAGGTAGTTTATTTTATAGTTTCGCTATAATCTTTAAAATAATTTGAGTTTGCTCATTTATTATTACCAGCTCTGATTATTGATAACACTTTTTGTATTTAACACCTGGTTTGTATTTTTTTGTATTGGTCCAAATTATTGTACATTGTGTATATATATTTTATGTGGTATGATTTTGTCAATCTAATAATTTTATAAGAATTTCTCGGCCAATCCTTAGTGGTTTTACGGAATACGAATGGATGGTGTCTTTGAGTCCTTCCTGTTATTAACACTATCTCAATGAATACTGACTGAGATAAACTTAGACATAGGACATAATCAGATATAGAAATAACTAGGTTCTGTGATATACGAATTTTCATTAGATCGTGCGAGGTTCTCAATATTAAAGAAAAACTTATCCGTTAAAACGTCATATATTTACGTTCTTGTATCATGCTGCTTCTCTTGTGAATCTGACATTTTTTGAGAATTTATATCATTCTTATTTTTATCTTAACGCCCGTTTTTCTACACTTTATTGAATGTTGAAGTTCTTCAACTTAAGGGCGGAGGCTACATAACGACAATGTTTACCACAGAATCCTGTAACCTATAGCGAAAATAAGCCGATGTAATAGGTTGAAACCCTTCGATAGTCTTAAATTCCACTTTGAACAGCAAAATGCTACAGTTTTATAACAATGAAGAAACTTCTGATTGTTATAATAATCCCTCTAGTGTTTACTTATACTGTTTCATTTTAATCTTCTGTGGAATGCAATGTAGTCATATTATGTATTTATATATTTTTTACTAAGTTCAATAAAAAAATTCATAAAGATGTCTGAACTGTCAGAACAATAAAATACATAATCAAAGAAAAAAAAACAAATACAATGAAATACACTTATTTATGATGAATATTCAAGACTCTCTGACACTTCAAGTTGACAGTTGTAACAGTTTCTAGAAGCAAAAAGGACTGTGGGATAGCTGTTTAAATTATAGAATGAAAATAATATTAACACATTAGAACACATCGTAAATAAATGAACTTTTCTTGATTCACAATATATTTTAATTAATTCATTCGAAGCATTATGAAAGTGCTGTAAAATGTTACTTTATTCAGAACAATTTATTACTCATCCTCCGATGCTGGGTGAGCACAAGGATGGAATAGCCTGAACGACACCATGGTGTCTTGAGTAACTGTCCTTGCCTTCTCCTGCCAGGTGACCCAGACTTCGACAGCATAGAATGTTGTACCTGCACCGGTAAGTCTAAGTCCGAAGAAGAAGCTGTTAAGTCCGCCAGCCACAAGATGTCCACGAGCAGGATAGTCACTTCCGCCGTCTGTCGTAGTGACGACAATCTTATCGATCAGAAACTTGTACCGGTGGCAGGTGTTGAAATGTTGAACCACAGCTCCATAGTCAAAGTTTGTCGTTGTCACGCTTCAAGAAAACGTATCTGAAAAATTGCAAATTAATTAAATAATTTTATAATTGTTTATTGGAACTACGAACCACCAATGCGTAAAGGTATCCTATAATTTGAAAATTAAATGTGAATATTTTGGGAGATATGAGGTTTCCATTGTTTTCTGACCATCAGCAGAGTTCAACTGTCTGCAGAAAACATCAAGAAACTTCGAGAACAAAAAAATGAAATTATTTGATAATTAAGACATTAGAATCTCCAATAATTATATTTTTACTTTATGAAACCATTCACTTTCGAGGAAACAGTAATGCTAAGTACATAAAGTTTACTCGTAAAATAGTAAACTGTGTGGTAATAAATTGAAATGAAATACAAGAAATTGAACTATCCGTTAAGGATACAAAACTGAAGTAATTGACAAGATAAAAAAAAATAAAAAAAGTAAGTAATTTAAATATTTTCTAGAACAAAGCTCAATCAAACCAAATGTAAAGAATGGGCAAAACGAGTATCTGGTTTCTATAACATCACAGAAGTGATTCTTTTTAAACAAGCACACATAAAGGTTTCTTAAAATTGCAAGCTTAACTAATAAAGGCATTAGACATTTTGAAGAATATGTACATCAATGGGTAAAGAAAGGTGGGAATTTATAAAATTAATTGTAATACTTGTGGTTTAAATCACATTGACCTAGCAAATTGAAAGTTAAACAGTCCTTACTCAGAATAAGTACGTACATTTTATGACAATTTAAATATTTTTTTGTACTCTTAAGGAATATTCATGTATTCAATATTTTGTAAAAGTTGTATATTTTACAAGTTTTAAAAGGCCTTAAAATAGAAAGAAATGCCGTACAAAACTACTCAAAGGACTTATTGGAACTAAAGTTCATTATTTTTATCAAGTTTGAACTTGCCTCAAATCTCAAATAGCCAAACTTGGTGGTAGAAACATTCATTCGGGATTTATATCTAATCAGTATCTCTGAAACAGCTCAAAAAATCACAAATTTTTATGTACAAAATCTTATAAGTATTCCAGATCAAATTTTGTTTTTACTTTAGGTAAAAGAGTTGTGAATTTTGTAAAGCTTTAATGGCCGCGATATTGAAACAAAAGTGACATTTTTCAAAAATTCTTTATTATTTAAATATTTTTCATTGGTGGAGTTAAGCGATGTTGGAGAGTTTAAATTTAAACAATACAATTTAGAAGAGAATAAGAAATATACCATTGTGGATTAGGAGAAGTCTATTCACCAATGGATTTCTATACATCTGACTATTTAAAGATGAAAAGAATTAGTAAAAGATATAATATACATTTATCAGTAAATGGAATGAAAAGATTTAAGATGAACATCGTAATATGATTAAATTTGTAGAATATCTTTCAAAAGATAAACATTTGTTATGGTTTATAATCCTACTATACAAATTTTAATATTATTACATTTGAAAAGTAGTTTTGAAAAGAAAAACATTTGTTATAGTTGAAAACTCATACTCAGGATACCAATAATAAAATAATGAAACTCTGCACTAAAAAAATTTTCTCTTTCTTCAACAGCATGGAATTTTGTCTGTATTAATTGGAAGGTATCTAAATTATAATACCTTTTGATTCATATGACATTCTAACATAATTGAAAAGTGAGAGATCTCTGTGATCCTTAGCGGCTCTTGTTACATTCATGAATTGTGCACATTATATTTTTTGTTACATTAAATTAAACTACAGTGTGTTAATCACTCAGTATTGTAAACTCAAGTCTTTACGATACACTATAGCGGAAGGAATAATACTTTTTACACAAATTCCAAACACATTTATATACATTTTCTGATTTTTGTTAATTTGCCTGCAATATATATTTGAAATAACATTCATATATGCCTCCTAACAATTTCAGAAAGAGCTTTTATTGTGTTTGTTTACCCTAAAATGTTTATAACTACATATGAAATAAGGTGTACCTTTAAAAAGGTTAAAGAAAAATGTACTAAATATATCCTAACTTACCAGTAAAAATGTTTTATACGATAATAGTAAAATGCATTTTTAAAGGCAGTGTATTTTTATAAGGCTATTAAAAGGTTTTTTACCAAAGGTTACAGTGGCAGAGTATGGTGAAAGCACATATATTGGTCCATCACATATCCTAAAGACGTAGTGTAGTGTCAAACCTACATAGTACATATGATATAGAATATTCTATTATTTCAACAAAATTAACAGTTCCCACAGATTAATAGGCTAATTAGATATTATATTAGACAGATTAATTATATTTGTTTAATTTCTGTAAGAATAGAACACGTGTTTTTGAAATACGTAACAATGTTGAAAAATGCCAGGAACAGAAGGAGTGGTAGGAGAGTGAGGAAAAGTTAACTCTCCTCTTCACTTTTGTACTTCTTCCCACGTCTACATTACTAGATCTAGTGGGCGTCACCTCTTACAGCTATAAACAAGTTGACAATTTTAAAATTTATTTATGTTCCTCATTTATAAAGTAGTTGGCAATTTAAAGATTCATTTATGTTCCTTAAGAATTAATGGTATAGAATTTTATTTGATGTAATTATTCAACTTAAAAAAGATACAGCCCCTCCGTTTTGGTATTCCTGTAAAATATTAATTGTTGTATTGTATTTATAATACATAGTTAGTTCTCGTACAAATAGTTTTACAAACAATCCTAATCAATAGCAGTGGCTAAAAATACCAATATATAAAATGCATTTGATTAAACTCTAAGACACTCACCTGGAAGACGACTTAAACCTGCCGATGACGTAAGAAGGATTTCCTGGAACGGCAAAGCAGACCGAGACCAATTGGGTAATTACTACCAACCAAAGAGTAAAGGTCTTCATCTTGCCTTCTCATAAGATAGTACGAAGCGATAACATCACGCCTTATATAGTACAGTGTAGGGACGACGTGTCGTAATTGGTCTATATAAAGAGCAATGTCTGTTTCTTTTGAAAATACTGCCCATTGTGAGCAACATATGTTCCTAGACTCTAATAGAGTTTTCTCAATTGTGGCAGTCTTGAATGCAAGGTATGCAGAGAGAGGAGACTGGTACTTTGCACCTCGTAAACTATTTTATGAAACAAAAGTAGCGAAGGATACATGATTTTCGAGACATTTACCATCTTTCAGTGATACAATGCAATCAGTATCACTACGTTTCACGATTTGCAAGATCTCACCTCTTTTTCAGGTAAATGATTAAACATAAATAAAGGAGAACGACATAAAACTTTTACAGGAGATAAATTAAAGACAAATAGGGCTAGGTTTGTATTTTATACATTTTATGATTTAAGAAAGTTGAATTATTTACATAAAACGTTAGGCCCATCCTGTCATCGTTTTTGTACATACTGTAAAAGTTTCGTTATATTTAAAGGTTTTTTTGTTTGGGCCCAATTAATATGTATCCTTAATCTCAGGGAATGACAAATATACATTTAATCATTTTATAGCTCTCAATAATTTTATATTAATGGTCTGTAATAACAATCTCCTTAGAAAAAGCAATAAAAAAAATGTTTGTAGGATCTTTATACATAAGTAAATTTCATAAGTTCTACTGATGTATGCATATATATATATATATATATATATATATATATATATATATATATATATATATATATATATTATATATATATGTATATAAGGAAACGAATAAATACTCGTATATGTAGGCAATGAAATTGTTCTAGCCACTGATACATTTATATTGATTTCCTATGTGTTACGGACAAATAATTAATTAGATTAGAAATTGCATTTACATTTCTGAACAATGTTAAAAATTCAAGCCTCTAAACTTGCAAAGTTAGTTTAAAATATATTAAAAAAACTTGTAAATAACAAAGATACTAGTAATAGTTTAAAAGAAACTTTCACTGTGCACCATAAGGCGCTTTTACACCAACCTTTGGAGTATGCGTTGATGAAAACCATATAAATTGGTTGGAGGCATGTATGAGGTTAAGTGTGTAGGAATACTCAAGTCGAGAATCTTTTATCCGGACTAAATCTTCCTACACTAGCTAATTTAAAAGATGCTGCAGAATTGACCTTTCTGTTTTCACTTGATAAATTGCAGGATCACTTCTGGTCATTGGAAAAACTACTCTTCCTTGTGCCAGGCAATAAAATGGCTATGCATATCTTCTTTTGGACGCATTATAGGACAAAATAACTTGGAAATAGTCTAATGATTAGACTCCAGCGGCTGGGAAATGAACTTCTATTTCGGGTAGACCTCCACAGTGGCAGTCTGAAGTCCTTTAAACATTAATTATAATAGACTTTCTATTATTCTAATACAAAGTCACCAGCCAAATATTCAGCCACACATACACACCTTGTGCTTCACATATGTTAATTATATGCTTGATTTATTACTATATACTTTAATGCTGTTATTGTTATTAATATCAATACTATCATTATTACAACAGACTTTATTCGTCAATTAAAACCCGTGTTCACTGTTATACTGATATTTTTATTGTTATGATATTATATTTATTACAATTTTGTTATTAAACTATTCATAATCATGGTTATCTTATTGTTTGTTATATTATTATGGATATGAACTATTAATATTTATTATTGTTGTATATAATTGTAATTGGTTGTTAAGTGTGTACTAAGGTCATTGTATTACACAATAATATTCAAGCCATCTTATAGAATTAGTTAATTGTAATTTTATTATAGTTAAAAGTTTTCTTATTAAGTTTATTTAGAAATATTTCAATAGTAAAATTGCATTGCCGTGGGTATAGAAAAATAAATGAATAATTATACCTGGCAATTCAACTAACAACAGCACATTAGATAGATTAGAAAACCAATATATGGATGAAGAAAATTAAAGAATTAATACGAATATTTTAAGTATAGTATAGTATTGGTACTAGTGGTTGGTAGTTTGGTATTTGGTAGTAGTGGTATAGTATTTTCAGTATATTATGTATTAAGTTTTTTTAATTACGTTGATAATACTTACAATGTAGCATACATACGTACCCTACATATACCCTGTGTTTTTATATTTTAGTGAACAAAATATAAACTCAAGACGACCTTTAGACTTGCGTTTTTGTTGATATAGTTTCTATAAAGAAACTCCGCTGTAAGAAATAAAGAACTGCAGCTATTGATGCGACACACTAATATGATTAATCTTCTAAGTATACACGGTTCGTTTACTAAGTAGTAACCTTCAGTACTAATGAACCAGATTCACTTTAATGACAGAGAGAAGTCGGTAGTCGGGACTTGGACTACCCAAGGACATTTATAATAACAATCAGCAGAGATGGAGCTTTACAACAAACCCCTCAACCTAAACTTTCTAGGTGAACTGTTTGGAAATACTTCTCATACTGATGGGCTTGGAGATAGAGAGAGGAATCGGCTTTCGTCGTCAACTGGCATGAGAGGCTGACATTTGGAAAGTAGTTTTCAAGTTCTACTTTATTCGCAAAAACAGTTACAGTAACAGTAAAAATGCATTACATTCTCCCATTTCCTCAAGCGCGTGGATGACGAGAAAACATTACAATCATACGAGTGGTACAGTATTGAAAATTGTTTTGTTCCTCAGTATTTTGAAATTCATTACGAAAAATAAAAACTACACATTTATTAATAACTTTTGTGAACTTCAAAAAGTGAACTTAAATATATTTACTTTTCACCTATCTTGAGATTTCAATACTTCCGCTATTGAGGAAAGAAGAGTTTTGGAATGCTTAGTTCATTTACAGCAATATTAGGATTTACACAGTAATTGGCATTACATCAGATTTCATGAAGTGAATATAATCACAAACCCAATTTCTCAATTATTTTAACCAAAAAAAGTCCATGGTATTAGAAAAAGTTATGTATGTTTATAAAGAATTTAATATGGTGGAGTCTCTAAGTATTTTGAAAGTTATATAAAAACAACTTTCTAATCATTCAATTGTAAAAATCTGTGTTGTTTAGATTACGACTTCAATGATTCCAGATGATAGACTTGAAATTTATTTAGAGTAAGTCAAAAGAGATGTTTAATGATACCTAAGATATAAAATAAATGAGCTAGTTATAAATTAGCCATTTTCAATTTAAATTATCCTTGCCCGCGAGGTCACTAATTGGAAAACTTTATTCATCCAACTAAACATTTAACAATGCCTTAGGGGGTTTGTTTCGACTAAGCGGTAGTTATGTCACGTTAGATATTGTGAGTTGAACTCAATGAGTATTTTTTTGTACGATACTCTCATCTGCGATTATGAAAAGGAAATCAACTGTAAACTGTTTCCGTTATAGCTACATCATCCAAAAAATAAATATGACCTTTTAGTTACTATAGCGATATAAATCAATGTTGTGGTACTGGAAATGTTTGAAGTTTGCGTGGAAAATTAGTAAGCTACGGTTTAATTATTCTTGAAATCGTTTTCAAGCTCTTTTTTAACACTAGATCAATTTTTAATATGGTGATATCCGGTTACAGGATAGGACTTATATAAATTTTATTATTTATAATATCACAAACTTTAAAACTAATTGTTTTTAGTTTTGACTGGCTCTCGAATAGCTAAAACTCAATTGTAATATATCTAGAGGTTTTAGCTCAATTTTCCTATGTTTATGGCGTTTTAGATAATGAGATTTACAGTAATATAATTTTTATGGATTAAATCAGTTGTTTTAAAGATACATGAGGAGGCAATCCAGGGTAATATAGAAGAACCATCGTGGTCCGTTGCCTTCCGGAAGGTCGGCGAACTAGGCTGTGATTCATGGGGTTAATAATACTCGAAGTGAAAGGGTTGAAGTCCTGTAGTAATATTACTATATGTTAATAAAAACACAACTTTTTCCAAATTGTTTACTTTTTGGGCGAGGCCTGTAGTAATGTTTATAAAGATACGAAACTAGTGGTAGTTTAACGAGTGAAGTGACCTGTGGTGAGACGTGAGTGAAGATCCGCATATCTGCCTCTAAAAACTAGACCATGAGCACGTGGAAAAGCCCATTTTAATCACCGGTTTTAATGTTGGGTATACTCGTATTGTATTTTGAATTTTTGAGATAATAAATTTCGAGTTTTGAGAAACTCAATTTTGATTAAAAAGATAATATAATGATAAGAATTTGACTTTCATACTGTGCTTTAAACAATATGGAATAATACAGGGTGTAAAGTAAGTCCTGATACACCTGGGTATGTTCCAAACGGTTTGAGATGTAACATAGGCTACCTACGAAATTAATTTATTGGACTTTTTAGAAGGTAAAAATATTCTCCCCCCTATTAAAGAGGGTAGTGGGGGATCACTTTAAATTTTATAATTGCCAACACCACTATAACGTGTTATACTAAAGTTCTATTAAGTAATAACACAATGACACGAAGAAAATAACTCTACGCCATTTCTAGCAAAAGTTATGGGAAATAACGCAAAAAATAACAATCTTTAGGGATAATGCCAATTTCTTGCTCATATGAACACAATCCATGCGAGAAATCGTTTAGTCAGATTTTGAGAGGCCCAGCTTATCCCTTTATGTAGTATCTAGTGTTTATGGTGTGCATAGTTTTGGTAAGAGGTGTCTTTTTCTACGTGGCATTACAATGTAAGGGACTGTTTGCCCATAACTTTATCTATAAAACGGTGTAGAGGTGATTTATTAGTGTCATCGTGTTTCTATTGAATATAATGTTAATATAAAACGAAAAAAGATATCGGTTGCAATTTGAACATTTAAAGTTACCCCCTTCTCCCCATTTTGAAAAGGTAGGTGCCTTTTTTGCCTTCAACAAACTCCAAGAAGTAATGTAATAAGTATGGTAAAGGTTGAACATCGATATCTCAATCTGTTTGGAATATATCCTGGCGCATGAGGACTTAATTTACACCATGTATAGTTGTAAGCTAAGAATAGAACAGAAAAATGTTCAATATGGAGAGCTTCGTATGATTTTGAAAGAAAGTTATTGGAAATAATCAAAGGATACGTTTTAGTTCAATTTTAGTTCCAGTATAGATTTATATTTTAGGTGCACTTTGTATAAAAAGAGCCAATTGTAAAAACTCTCAAGGTATCAATGTCTATGTGACTTTTCCTAAACTTTTAGTTATAAATATCTCTAACGGTATTCAAAATATTGAGTAAATTTTATGAGAATATATTATTATTTATCTGTTGTCACAAAATTACCTACTTATTCCGACTGAGCAGGAAGAACTATTGTAGTTTGGTTTATTTATATGAATCAGATTATAGTATTTACTTTATGTGTTACTACTAAGGAGGAGTGGCACAAATTATTAGACGATACAATGCGTTTTAAGCTATACCACGTACACTATTTTAGAAAATCATAAACAAACTACCTATAAAGGTATTTAAAAAGAAATATACACTTAATTCTGATAAATATTTAACACTCTCTGGTCCATCTGGTAGTAGACCGTAGTAAAAGTTTCTAGAGGCAATGAGAACTGTAATTGTAGTGCTATAAAACATAAAACATTATATATAAACCTGCAATTGAAAAAAGAACAATTCCTGAATTACAATATATTGTACTCTATTCGTTGTTACACTTTACTCATTTTATTTATTGCTATTTATTCATTACTCATATTCTAATGCAAGGTGAACACAAGGATGGAATATAATAAACGAGACCATTGTGTCCTGAGTGACTGTCCTTGCCTTCTCCTGCCAAGTGACCTAGACTTGGATGGTGTAGAATGTTGTTCTTAAACTGTAAGTCTGAGTCCGAAGAAGAAGAACCTGTTAAGGCTTCCCGCCACAAGTTGTCAAGTTGTTCCCGAGCGGGAAAGCCACTTCCGCCGTCCGTCGTGGTGACGACACTCTTGTCAATCACAAACTTGTACTGGTGGCAGGTGTTGAAATGTCGAAACACAGCTCCGTAGTCAAAGTTGTCGTTATCACGCTTCAAGAATACATATCTGAAACATTTAAAAAGAAAAAATAACTAATTTATATATTTAAAATTCAAATTAGTTTTTGTATGTAAATTACATGTGTTATACATATTTGGTTGTAAAAGCTAGTTGGACGTTATAATGTAAAAAACGAGTTTTATACAAATTGGAATTAAAATAAGGAAAATTATGTTTGTCCATAAAGATTTCATAAACACTTCACCTTTATCCGGGGGAAGTCAGGCACATATTTTTTATCATAGAAAAATAAGATCTACCATACTGAATAGAAATTCAGAATATTGAAGTATTCATAACACTATTCAATAAAGAATAACTTGATTGTTGATAACTAAGCATATTATCTTATACATAGTACTAATAAAATACATATCAAGTTTTGATTTATTTTTAAATTTAATGAAAATTAAGGTAAATATTTTGTTGGTCTTACATAAAATACATACAAAAAATAAAACTGTTAACTTTCAATTCAAACGATTTTTATACTAAAATAGAAACAAAATAATAAAATTTCGATTTAAATTAAATTAAACACTATGTTTTAATAACATTTATTTTCCTGCAATTTGTTTTGCAGCTAGGATAGAAGAATTATTTGATCTTTAATTAAAGCGTGGTTGATCGTGCCTGCAATGTAAGATTATTCTGAAATCGGTAAAGTCCATTGAAGAGGAATTAAATACTTTGATTCAAGAAAAGAATGTAGACAAAAGAGTCCTTGATATAAATCGGAATAAAAATATAACCTTCCTAAAATCTCTTAGATTGGTAAATTCTGCAAAAGTCAATACTGGTGAAGTAGTGAAATAATAGATGTTTCTAAATCTTTCAATCTTAACAAGTTGTTTTCTTCACCTATTTGTTATATAATACTTCAAAAAGGGAACTCTCTCTCTGCTGCTCTATGCCTAATAAAATGTTGAACTTGGTTGTATATCACTAAATGGTGGAGAAATAGAGATTCCGAGAATGGTGGGCAAATAATAATGTCAACGCAAATCATGTGATAGTATGAATCAGGATGGTTGTACAAGATATATGTGTTGAATTTGAGTTTAGTATTCCTTAAAACAGTTGTGCTGGAGAGTCATAATAAACTTATTGAGATATGTTAGCCCAACGAACTCTCCAAAGCTAATTTAGAGCAATATTGGATCTATCTAATTAACGTATTAGTAATTAATACTTAGGAGATAGAAATTTCAGCTAAATATAAAATAGTATACCGATAATTTCCTAAACATTTCAAAAGTCTCCGGGTTTGTGTGAGCGTTAGTAAATAGTTTTACATTGTCTTAAAGGTAGCCATAATGGAATCGAAAACACCCCATAATATATGGATTTATAACTATAATGAATACATTCCTAAGCCATTTTATAATGAACTATAGACTTGAAATTTTGCATGAAGCCTCAGCGAAGGCTCTTACGCCACATCAAGAAAATATTTTTAGTCTCTGAATACCAGTTTAAATATCCCATGCACTCACTTTGAAGTTCATTTAAACCTGCCGACAGCGTAAAAAGGATTTCCTGGAACGGCAGAAAAGAGCCAGAAGAGCTGGATAATTACTACCAACCATACCTGTAGAGCAATAGTATTCGTCTAGCTTTCTCACACGACTGCTGCAGCTATAATTTTACTAATTATATATTATAGAGTGAGAGACTTGCCGTGTTATAATTTTATAAAACCAAGCGGGATGCATGTTTTTTTAAACATTACTGGTCATTATAAACACCAGATGTTTCTAGGCTATAACTGTATCTTCCCAATTGTCACAGTGTTGACAGTTAAGGATGCAGAAGGAAAGAAGTAAACAAATTTACAATCTGTCAGCTGTTTTACTTAAACATAAGTAATATAAACTAACAGAATCTATACTTCGCTTGCAATCATATTTCGACACGAAGAAAATTGTATAAAAGGCTTTTTATGGAATAAAATATTAGCACTCAGATCTAAAGATTTGTCTTTTAATGTCCTTCAGCCCAGCCGAAAAATCTATAAATGGTGGGCGAACAATTAATAAATGGTGAGTAATTCACAAATATTTTCCAAATAAGACGTTGTAAAACCTTTAAATACTTTTTGAATATAAAATCCTTTTTCACAATTAACGTTTATTTTGTTGAGCAAAAAATATAGCAGACACTGTAAGTATATATTTTACTATGTATTCTTCTGTTACGTGGAACTTTTGATGAAAACAACTTAGCTACGATCAATTTAAATTATCCGCTCCCAGCCACTAATTGGAAAACTTTATTCATCTATTCAAACATTCAAGAAAGACGAAATTTAGGAAGTTTTAATTGCCGATTAAGCAGAAATGTTACACTCCGTTTTAATTCTGAAATTGCTGCTTTTATAATTAATCTCCGTAACGAATAATGCATAAGTAAGCAGCGTGGCAAATGTGGTCTACAATTAATGTATTTTTATACTACTTATTTTAGTAATTTGTTTTTTTCAACCAATGGAATCTAATTGTGGGAAAGTATTTTTCAGTTGGCGTGTTTAAATATCAATTGGACGGCTTTTGTATTGTTTTCCATGTCATGTTAAAATATTAAGCACATATACGCCTTTCTATTTTGATGGTTCTTAGGGAATTTAAACTTCCTACTGTATTGGTAATGGAGATTATGTAGGCTCCTCACGATAATCATATAAATTTCAGTACAATTTGAAAAGTTTACATCTGTATTATAGATAGTTGTATAAAAGCTCAGTATGACTTGTTCTCTGCTTGAAATTGTGATTCTTTAACACAAAGGGCTTTAAACCACTGCGATTGCTTCCATCTTTGCTATGGCTAAAGTTCCGTAATATCCATATGATTAAGTCTCAAACAACTCCTAATATACATAAAATTGAAATATATTGTCTATGAGCCTGCATCATGTTCAATCATGCCTTAGTTAAAGTAAAACATGCGTAATATATTACATATCTTTGAACATAATAAAATATCCATGCACCTAACTCATCTAGTATATATAAAAATACTATTTAAATGAATAAACTATTATAAATAAGTTAATAATAACAATATTTTTACCTCATCATTACATTTTTTAAATGTTATGTGGTTTTGTCTCATCAAAAAGGCGGATCGCAAGGAGCCAGAAGAAAATCTTAAATAAGAGCATAGATCAAGATGTATGTTACATTAAAAGATTTATTTAGTAGAAGGCAATGCCGAAAACTGAACCCAAACGCCCCCCCCTTCCGGAAAAAAGTATCTTATTAAATCCGAAGGGATTTATCGAGATTCTTCACGGATGCGATGAATTAGTTCTGTTCTTGAGTGTTGGCAACAATTATCATAACAATGGGATTTTCCAGACAGTGCAGTCTTGAAAAGTCATTAGCTTTTACATCCTTTTTAGTAAGTGAAAATTGTAGATGACATTTCGAATACCCTTATAAAATTAGAAGGATTCATTGTTTATCTTATTTTATCGATTGTAAAATACGTTCAGACAGGTAACTTTATTTTTCTTTACATATTACACATTTGAACTTTGTGAAGTAAGTGAAGATTTATACAGTGTAAATTGGTTTTTAACGCATGTTTTATCAACTGTAAGTAGTTGCGTATTTTGTTATTGTGATGTCCTTGACTGAAACTAAATGAATGACCCTGCTTATAATGAGGTGATATTGTAAACGCATAAGAACATTAATCGATAAATTTGTGAATTTTTAATATTCTGATACATACGGTTTTATTTTCGATACAGTAAAATATGTTACACAGCTTTAAATCAAATCAAACAATCGCAATATTTATACTTTTTATGTAGGCAGTACTTTTACGTACAAGTAATTTTTTGATAAAAGCAATTATATGAGCTAAACAGCCAAATTGTTACAAATGTTACAAGTTACAAATTTTAAAGCAAAACTGGCAAAGAACCTCTAGGTCCAACTGGCTGTACTGGGCTGTAAATATATTACCTGATTATCAAATTTTAATAACAAATGATTAAACTAACACATATAATAAGTTTAAATTTACGTTTTGATTTCCCTTTTTTAATTGGTTGCACTTCCATCATGATTTGGACGTGGTGGTATTCACTTAGTTGAAGCTCATCCATTACGAATCACTAGTATTATGCTCAAATATATATATAATTGTTTATGAATAAGTTATTGTCAGGCAATATTTTATATAATGATGGAGAACATCTTGCAACCATAATTGCGATTATAAAAAATTGGTTTAATATAACATGTCATCTCATGATTCAACAAAATTAAGAACGAATAAATTAATAAATTTCATCCCAACACATTTTTTCTCGTACTATTCGTATAAGAAGGACTAATAGGTAGATTCACTTAAAAATAACAATAGAGCTGACACTACTTTTCTTCTAAATAATAACGACAGAATTTTACACATTATTCACATTAACACTTAAACTCTCATGAGTTTGTTTTTAATCAACCTGAGAATTGGACGCCAA